>NC_056734.1:298448415-298618415 GCF_019279795.1 Protopterus annectens | reverse complement strand
TGTTTTTGGACTGCAGCCAGCTCAGCTTTTAAGGCAGTGCAGTGGTAGGTTCTGTTAGGTGGATGTGTGTTAAGTCTTGCTTTTTTGTTATAAAACTATTCCAGTATTGCGATGTGGATTGTCAAATGAGTCCTGATGCCTACAAATAGGTGATAGTAAATAGAAAATAGACTGAAGTATTAGTTTTGTGATTGTGGGCATCTAGTTTTATTTTTTTTTCACAACCTTTTCTATGTGCATGCTAAACATTAGTTTACATAGGTAGTGAATCCCAAAATTTTTGTGTGGGAAACTTGGTTAATGGAGGTGTCATTACAGGAATGAAGGGTAAATGTTGGTTTGTTTCAGAGTTGAAATACCTATTAAAAAGCATGATCTCAGTCCCTGTTGGATTTAAAACAAGATTAGATTTAGTAAGCCATCTTCCCACAGTGGATAAGGTAGACTGGGTGGTTATTTGTAGTTTAGTGCTGGTTATGGTGGTGCAGATAATAGTGGAGTCATCAGCATATTAGAGTAAGTTTAAGTTATCACATGCAGCAGGTAGATTGTTAATGGATATACTAAAGATTAGTGGACCAAATATAGATCATTGGGGAACTCAAACTATTGCACAGAGGAAGGTAGATGTTGCTTTTTCAAAACAAACACTCTGGGGTCTGTTAGATAGGTAAGACTGGAACCACAGGAAAATTGAGGTAGAAATACCAAGGAGAAAAAGTCTAGAAAGAAGTTTTTGATGTCACACAGTACCACAGCTTTAGAAAAGTTAATGAACAGTGCAGAGACAAGGTTACCATCATGCATACTTTGTTGAATAGTGCTAGGAAAAGATAGTAAAGCAGTGGATGTACTGTGATAATGATAAACACCATGATATGAGGAAGAATGCATGTTGCTGTTAAGTAAATATTTGAGTACCTGGGTGTCAAAGGAAAAAACTTCAAAGACCAATACACGTAAGGTTCAGTTAAGGCACATTTAATAACTTGCAGCAAGGAGACAAAAAACATGCAAATACAGGATTTTGCCTAACTACTAACAGGAAGTATGCTATACTTATACTGTTTACAAGACATGGCCTTCTATAGCTGACGTAATCAAACACAACTTTCAGCATTGTTCTACAGCAGATGTTACTCAGATTTTCTGCTGACATGACTAGATTTGTGAGAAACTTTTTGAGAAAAACAACCTGGCCTTGGTGGGGACTAGCCCGTGACAAGCTTCTATTGTTTAGGTTTAATTCATGTGTTACATTTCAAGGTACTTTTCTAGCTCAGACACAAGCAAATGCTGATTGCAGTTCATATTTTCAAGCAGTCTTTGTTCTAATTATCTATAGCTTCTGCAGCTGTGTATTTTCTCACAGCACAAGTGGAACTCCTTGTCTAAGTTTCATAACATTTATACAAGTGGTATTGTTCTATTTATTATTTTCCTGACACAAGCAGAGATCATCTGCTTCTCAGTAAATTTCCAAGACATAAGCAAAGATTTTAGCTGCGCATATTTCATGACAATACAAGATCAGAAAGCTTCTGCAATTTGTACAGATTTATGCAGTGTAAAATAGAATAAATGTGTTAACCCTTTTCAAGCTCTAAATGCACTAAGCACATTACTAATACACATACTAATACATATTTTTCTGACATTTCCCTCCTTTTAATACTTTTATTCTACTTTCAAAATAAGCATAAACAGTTTTCTCTTCTCCTAACCTCTTCCTACTCAGGATTTTCAGTTAAGAGAGTCATTCAGTTTAAACTTATGAAAGCATTTCAGTTTTTCAATAGTTCTTCAAACTCAGCACTTTGATATAAGGTCTCAGAAACTGACATGTCTATAAAGTCTTTAATCAGTCTTTTCATGCAGGGGATGCCACAACAAACACATACTCCCAGTAGGAGCATTCCTACACAAATGGCAATCAGGATTTTCATTAGGATGGTACCCCACCCCCCCAAACCATTTCTGGAAAAAGTCCGTCAGTGGGTTTGGGCCTGGTTTGGTCATGGCCGACACTTGCTGAATTACCTCAAGATGATTGTCTATCTCATGCGTATGGTCAGGAATATATGAACAGCACACTTCCTGGATTAAAGTGCAAGTACCACCTCTCACCGCTAGGGTGAAGTCGAGAGCCATGCCGTTTTGAAGCACTACAATTCTCATGGCATTCAGTTCGTCAGTCACCAATTCGAGAGCAGAAAAAGTTGCGTTGCTCATTACTTCGAGAAGTTTAGACAGTTTTCTCAGCTCCCAGATCAATTTCACTGCTCCATATGCTGGTAATATGCCTGCCCACGATATAACACTATCACTCAAGTCCATATGTGTCAGTCCATTGCCTATAGAATGATGGCTTTTCCAATGCACATCGATTTGTTCCACTGGATTTACAGGTTTCTTGACGACCTTTCGGACATTTCGAATTTTTCCTCAAGGCAAAACTGCAGTGTGTCGTATGGCCGGAACCAGGTAACCCAAAAAACAACTGCCAGACCAATTCTCAGGTAACCATTTGTATGCCTTTCTGCCACACACAAAATAACAGTCCTCTACTTTAGTAGTAACCTTACTGTGAATATACACTCGCCCTGCATGAAACATTTTTCTATCAATTATAGACAGTTGTTTATAAAGAATAGAATTATGTTTTACTTCATCAAGTGTTTTGTGCATCAATCCAAGAAATGAATCATAGTTTGTATTACAATAAAAATCTGTATTGTTACTTTTAGTGTAACATTTAGAAGGAACAGTCACATTGCAATTGCTCCAACCCACCTGACCAGTATCATTTTTATAAAAACACACAATTCCCTTTTGTGGAACAGACAAGTGCAATGCTATTTTATCTTGTGATGTAATGGTTGAGGTATCATAAATCAAGCTTTCCCAGGTCTCATTGACCCCTAGGGGGACCGTAGTCATTAATAACCCCCCCCCCCATATGCTGTCGGCAAAGCTGTGCAAATCCAGAAATGTGAAACATTGAAAGTCTCAACATACACATATTTAATTGCCTGGTAAGTGTTAAAGTTTGGATGCCAGCCTATGAGTAACGCTTCACGTTTATTCAGTTCAGTTTGTGTGGCTGGGAAAAGGAAAGGCCACAGCAAAAAGATTATTGTCACTAGTACAGTTAACAGGATGTTTATGCAATACTTCTGAGGAAAGGGTTGTTCTGCATCTGGACTCTATCATTTTTACTCTTGGCATGTGACAAGATTTTTGTCCAGTTCAAAGTTCTTAACTAGTTTGCAGTGTGTCAGGTGGATCCAGGAGGTGCGCTCTGCTATCTTGACTGCAGTGGGTGTCGACAGAAGCACTTGATATGGACCTTCCCATTTTGGTGACACCCAATTCTTTTTCTTTATTGTCTTCACCCAGATCCAGGTACCAGGGACCACTGCCACTTCTGACGGTCTGGTTTGTTCTTTATCTGAAACAGAATTTGACTGCAACAGATGTTTAGAATTTAACAGATTTCTCATGTACTCTGCAAGTGTACAGTCGGCTTTCTGGTCTGCAGGCATGAGAGGTTTCCACTGAGGTATATAATAAGCCCTTCCAAATAGTTTTTTAAAAGGAGTCAATCCCTTTGCATTTGGAACAGTTCTCATGCTCAACAGTGCCAGGGAAAGACAGTGCACCCAGTTCCTCTGTGTTTCTACTATTAACTTCCTTAGCTTACTCTTTAAAATCCCATTATGCCTCTCTACTAGCCCTGCAGATTGTGGGTGGTATGCACAATGATTTTTTAAAGAAATACCAAAATGTTTACTTAACTGTTTTATGGTCTGGTTTACGAAGTGTGTGCCATTGTCACTGTACATCCTTTCCGGAATGCCGAATCTAGGGATGATTTCTTTAACAAGCACTTTGTCCACAGTCGTAGTGTCTGGATTTTTAGTTGGAAAGGCTTCCACCCATCTGGAAAACATATCTACAATGACAAGACAATACTTCTTATTTTCACATTTATTCAATTCTATGAAATCCATACAGATACTATGAAATGGATACGGTGGTGTAGGGAAACTCCCTTGCTTGGGCTTTAATGCCCCTTGTGCATGATGTTTATTACAAACGTGGCACATCGAACAAATTTTTTTAGAGTAGTTTAAGAATCCGTATGCCGTGAACACTTGGTTCACCAGCTGTATCATCCCCCCTGTTGAGACATGGCACTGTCCATGGCTCAACAAAGCTGCATCTCTAAGCAAATTAGATGGCAATATCGGTTTCCCTTCTTTAGAGATGTACAGCCCCTTTTCGAGAATTGCTCCTCGTTTTACCCATCTTTGTTTTTCAGCTTGCGTAGTAAGTGTCTGCATTGTCTTTAACATTTCTACATCTAAAATCTCAGAGGGTTGTAATTACTCATTCAAAAGAAATACTTCTGAAGCTGCCTGCATTTGCAGCTGTATCAGCTCTCGCATTACCTTTTGAGATCCTATCCTGTTGCTTGGTATGAGCTGTGCATTTACAAATAGGTACTTTCTGAGGTAACTGAATAGATTCTAAAAGATCTAAAATAAACTGTGCATGATTGATTGGTTTGCCAGTAGATGTTATCATTCCTCGATTTTTCCATTGTTGTGCAAAGACATGTACAGTAGAGAAAGCATACTGGCTGTCAGTAAAAATGTTTACACATTTACCCTTTGCTAAGGTACATGCCCATGTCAAGGCAATCAATTCTGCTGCCTGTGCAGATAAATTGTGTGGTAAAGATTTCGCTTCTATAATGTCAGTATCAGAAACTACTGCATATCCTACTAGGTTCTGTCCTGCAGGACCCCTTTTGCACGAGCCATCCACATAGTATGTCACCTCGGCATCATCCAAGAGGACATTCGTGAGATCTTTTCTAGGCAGTGTCTTTTGCTCGATCACCTGCAGGCAGCTGTGTGGTGTGCCATCTGCAGGGGTTGGGAGAAAGGTAGAAGGGTTCACAGTCGTACATCGTTCAATTGTCATATGAGGTTGGCTCAACAATATAGTCATACAGTAAGATGCCTAGCAGGGGAAAGATATTCTACCTTCTCTTGCAGTAAAATAATCACAACTGCATGAGGCACTCTCAATGTGAGAGGGTGGAACAAAACTACTGAGGCCGAAGCCTGTACTGCCATTGCAGCTGCAACTACTGCTTGTACACAGTGAGGTAAAGACCGTGCCACTGGGTCTAGTTGTGATGAATAATATGCAATAGGGAGTTGTTTGTCCCCATGCTGATGTGTTAACTCTGATGTCATATAACCTTGCTTACAATCTACAGTTTGGAAAAAATGTTTATGATAGTTTGGTAATCCCAAAACTAATGAGGACGCTATTAACTGTTTCAGTTTGCAGAAAGCACATTCTGCTTCTGGTGTCCATTGTAACAAATCCTGTGCTGCCATAGGCTTTTTATAAATCAGGTTAGTCAGTGGTGCAGATTCCAAGGCATAGTTTGGAATCCAGCTCCGACAAAAATTAGTCGTACCCAGGAAGGACGTCATTTCCTTCTTGGTAGTGGGTTTTGGTGCTTGTAAAATCGCTATTTTTCTGTCCTCATCTAATGTCCTACCCTCCTTGGATATTACATATCCTAGGTATTTAACTTGTTTTTTTTTCCAAAGCTGCAGTTTATTTTTGTTTACTTTATGTCCTTCAGTGGCTAAAAATTGTAATAGCGCTATGGTATCTTCTTTGCAATCTTGCTGGGTGGGGGCCGCCAGCAGGATATCATCAACATAAAGTAAAATCTGACTACCTCTCGGTGGGGTAAATCTTGCCAAGTTGCTTGCCATTTCTTGTGAGAATATTGTCGGACTTTCACAATATCCCTGTGGTAGTCACGTATATGTATACCTTTTCCCCAGAAATGTGAATGCAAACCAATACTGGCTGTCACGGTGTATTGGTATCAAGAAGAATGCATTGCTGATATCTACCACAGAAAAATATTTCTGTTGAGGTTTTAAATCATTCAACAGGGTGTGTGGGTCTGGCACCATTGGTGCCCTTGGTATTACTGCATCATTTATGGCTTGTAAATCTTGGACCATATGCCATTCTCCATTTGCTTTCTTAACAGGAAATAAGGGTGTGTTACATGGTGAATCAGGAGATTCCACCAGCACCCCTTCCTTAAGTAAAGCTGCTATAATAGGTTTGATTCCTACCTCTGCATCTTTTCTTAAGGGATACTGTCTTTTCTGTGGTCTAAATGCTGACTTTGGTGTAATAATAACTGGTCCTGCTGTACGAATAAGTCCTACATCTGACTTTCCTGTTGACCAAAGGGTTTCTGGTATATTCTGTAAGGCATTCTCTTCCTCCTTTAATAGGAGTGCTAATCAGCTGTCCTTGCTAGACTGCAAGTGTATGGCTGGGTGGGTCTGAGTTATCCAATTCAACTTCTGCATTTGTCAAAACTCTGTCTGTTTTTCCCATCTCGTGACTTTTTCTCCTAAGTCTACCCATTTTACATTCTTGTCCTTAGTTAAGCTAACATGTGGTAATCAATTAGATTTATAGAGTGCAAAGAACTCCTGGGGCAATGAACAGCTGGCTACACTGTTCCCTTCTGTGTCCCAGTACAGATTACGTAATATCAATCTGTTTGCACGATTTCTAAACAATTCTTGCTCATATTTCTTATCAGCTCCTGGTGTGTTACAATAATACAGAGTACAGTGCAACAAATGTTGTTTATCAATGTCAAGGGAGGGGAACTTGCTGATGGCTACATTCATTAACTCTTCAGTTACTGCCCCTGGACCAGTCGTAACCAAGTCCTGGCTGTACCAATAAAACATTTCACCCTCCGATTGCACTGCAAAGGTATCAATTTGTCGCTGTGCTTCCATACCCTGCATAGTCAGAACTACTGCTATACTAAATAGCTGCATAAGGTCTCTGCCCAAGAGATTTACTGGGCATTTTGCAGAAACAACAATTTTGCTTTTCTGGGTCAATCCTGAAACGGGATCAGTTATTGCAATATTATGGGAGAGGGGCTCCTGATACAGCTGTCCATTAGCTGCTTTCACTAATATGTAATCAAGTGACTCTGAATTCTCTGGCAGTTTGGAGGGATGTATCAGGGTCCGTGCTGCCCCTGAGTCACACAAGAATCTGACTTCCCTCCCTTCTACCAGGAGTGTAACTTCTGGTTTCATGTCTGCTAAATAGAGCTCTAAGCTCAATAAAGCTAAATCCAATATTTCAATTTCTTCACTATCCGTAACTTCCTGCACTTCCTCCATTCCTTCTGTCATATTCTCTACTCCCTCTATCACATTTTCATTTGTCATATCTCTGCTATCCCCTTCTAGTGATTCCTGACTATCATATAGTCAGTCCTCACCCTCCTTGTCTTCCGTGGTTGCCTTCTTGTTTTTCTTGCAATCCCTTACCAAGTGTCCCTTTTTACCGCATTTAAAACATTCACCCTTTTTCTTTCGCCCTTCAAAGTCCTCTGATCGCTGATCAGATTGTTTGTTTCCTTGGGCATTTCTCTTGCCCTTTTTCCCGGACTGTACTACATAAACTTCTGCTCCATCTACTACAGAAAATACTCGGGCTTTCTTTTTCTTTTTGCTATTGAAATGCCTTTTGGCATGCCTAGCATATTCAAGTAATGACTGTAATCTGCTTGTACGATGATCTACCATGTGTTTTGTAATAAAACTGCTTATTGGTGCAATACTGCCTTTCAAAAATGCATTCTTTAGCTGCTGATCTTATGGGGAATCATGTGTCTGATCTTCAAGAACCTGCATTTCACAATGGTTATTAAAACATTCTAACAGTCTGACATAATATCTGTCAACAGTTTCACCTTCTTGTTGGATGCATTGATTAATGCAAGTTCAGTCTGCCCTAGGCTTCCATTTCTCAGAGATGTGGTCTGAAAGACCTTTCACTCTGCTGTCTAGTTCTGTGCTGCTCTGTGCGAGGGGCCAGAGCGCAGTGTCACGGGGATTCCAGTCACCACTAATCATGTGCCAATCTGGTCCCACAATGTGTCTGACTACTTTTTCTACCTCTTCTCCGTTTAAATTATAACTTAGCCTCATTCCTTGCAAATCTTCTAAGAACTTTCTAAAATTAACTTTTGGATGGGGAATTCCCTCAGTGGCTTTCTGAATGTCTTCCGGAGTCCAAAGTCTATATACAAGAATTGTTGGGGTCCTGACCTTCTTGCCCTGCCTGAGGATTAGGCACTTCTATAAGTGGGCATATTTCTTCTTCACTCATAGATCGTGAATTTCTACCAATTTGATATAGCTCAATGTTCCCTTTTGAATTACCTGCCCGTGTTCGAGACCTGGTCTCGACGGGATCTCTAATAAATGGTTTCACTTTTGTAGTATCTCTATTTACAGTGACAGCAGGATATCGGGGGGTGGACTAACTTGTTCACTTGCTTCATATTCTGGTAAGGGAGGCGGAGGGGCTGATGCTATTACTAAGTTATTGTCCTCCTTATCTAAAAACATTGCTTTTGAATTATTATTCTTTTGTTCCCTACGGTTTACTTCCTCAGTCCAACTGTGTGCCTGAGGAATTCCTAACTGACGTTGCTTTTTTAACCGACCTTTAGAATCGGTTTTAAGCTGTTTGACAAGTTTGATAAGCGAGGATTTTACTAATTTACCATCAAATTCATACTTATTAACCCATTTTGAGTAGTATTTAATATTATTAGCACACTGTGACTGCATATATTTTGCGTCTTCGGTTAACGGCGGATTTTGGGATCTTTTTGTGCAATTATTACCCATTTTGTTCTACCCCTTTAATCGTTACGTAACTTCTTATTTTTAACGTGGTACCACGGATTTTGTTATAGTCACTTCAGAATGACTGCCTACCTGCTCTGTTTTCCTGATCTATAACAAGACAGCAATCTTTTTTGTCCCTGACTTATAAAAATATAGTCCTGACAAAAACAAGCAAATCTAGTACCTGATCTAAAACAGAAAAAAAGGTAGATTCACCTTACCTGAGCCTTCGTGATTGATCACCTGGTTCGTGTAAACCCGTCCTTCAGTCACAGATCAGAAAGTGGCTGGCCTCTTTTGTACGACAATTCAGTCGGAGGGCTTTTCAAATAAGAAGAACCAATGTGGTTTCTTCCCCGTATGGTTTCAAGCCACCTTGCCTGTCTGATCAGAGGCGAAGTGAGGGTTTCCGGTCCGAAGGACCAATCTGTCAAAGGAAAAAACTTCAAAGACCAATACACGTAAGGTTCAGTTAAGGCACATTTAATAACTTGCAGCAAGGAGACAAAAAACATGCAAATACAGTATTTTGCCTAACTACTAACAGGAAGTATGCTATTCTTATACTGTTTTACAAGACATGGCTTCTATAGCTGATGTAATCAAACACAACTTTCAGTATTGTTCTACAGCAGATGTTACTCAGATTTTCTGCTGACATGACTAGATTTGTGAGAAACATTTTGAGAAAAACAACTTGGCCTTGGTGGGGACTAGCCCGTTGCAAGCTTCTACTGTATAGTTCTAATGCATGTGTTACATTTCAAGGTACTTTTCTAGCTCAGACACAAGCAAATGCTGATTGCAGTTCATATTTCCAAGCAGTCTTTGTTCTAATTATCTATAGCTTCTGCAACTGTGTATTTTCTCACAGCACAAGCGGAACTCCTTGTCTAAGTTTCATAACATTTATACAAGTGGTATTGTTCTATTCATTATTTTCCTCACACAAGCAGAAATCATCTGCTTCTCAGTAAATTTTCAAGGCATAAGCAAAGATTTTAGCTGCGCATATTTCATGACAATACAAGGTCAGAAAGCTTCTGCAATTTGTACAGATTTATGCAGTGTAAAATAGAATAAATGTGTTAACCCTTTTCAAGCTCTAAATGCACTAAGCACATTACTAATACATATACTAATACATATTTTTCTGACACTAGGAGTGAACATATTTCTTGAGTATTTTAGTGAGGGGTAAGAGTATTACTATTGGCCAGAAATTAGAAAGATCAGTGGAGGAGCCACCTTTATGAAGTGGTATGATGAAAGTCTGTTTCCAGATTACTTTGAACAAAGATTTGTGAATCAATCTATTTATGAGATTAAGATTGTGTAGGCAAAGTTATTAGATGCAAAGTTAACATATTCTGTGAAGAAATTATTGAAATCAGACGTTATTCTTCAGATATATTTAGTGGAAGATATGGATATGGTTTGTTGTGAAAATATTCAGATGCTGCTCGTGGTTAGGCTTTTAGAGATTGCTGATTGTTTCTTTTCTGTTTTTTTTTTTTTTTTTGTGTAAGGATTGATTACTGGTGAGTTCTTGAAATGGCTGCTGAATTTACAGGCAATGCTGAAATTTGTTTCTTTTGAAAGTGTATTAGGTTGAGCTGGTTTATGTGGATGAAGATGCTGAGATACTGATTTCCAAAGGTGCTTTGTGGATTTATGCCATGCCTAATGGGAAGTAAAATGGTATGGCTTGTTTGAGATGTCATGGGGGTTTTGTTAAGTTGCATAGGTCATGATAAGACTAAGTGTGCTTGTGCTCAATTGGAGTAATAGTTACTCAGTACCTTGTCTCTTTGCTTCATAAATTACTTGTTGAGTCCTATTAGCCATGAGACAGGGTTTGATTTGACCCTTTTCCATCTGAGAAGGGTTGTTGGGCCATTACTGTAGGAAAAGTACTGCTACATTTTTGAACAATTTCACATAGGGGTAGGTGTTTAAAAGAGTGACATTAACACTGTTTCAGAGTTGAAATAAAGGCTTCTCTGTTAAATTTAGGTAGGTTCCTAAATGACTTAAAAAGCATAATATTGTTTTTTTTTTTTTTTTTTTTTTTTTTTATCAGCAAGCAAAAGGAGTAAGATTGAGGTTGATTACTTAATGTGTCAGACAGGATGCCATATTTTTTGTTTTTGTCTGGACTGGGGATGAGAATCAAGTTTAAGGTAATTTGTTTGCCATTTTGTATTAAACCTTGTTGGAGAGTTAATGAGCTGTGTGAATCCAAAGAGGCCGCAATGAGAGGAGGGGTATTTAAGATCAGGTTAAATACAGTTTATATTGACATCTCCAGGCTAACTGCCTTCTGGGAGATATTTAAATATAGGTGAAAGAAAAACGGACCACAGAAATGTTCTGAAGTTTTAATAAAACAATTAATACTTCCAACTGCAAAGCTTTCGGGTTTCCCCATCCTCAGTGCTTTCAAATACAATTAAAGACAGCTCATTAAAATACTAAAATACATATAATGTGACACAGCCAACAAATAAAAGAGAAAGAAAAAATTCATTTTAAGATTATATACATATTAAACATTAATTAATTAAGTAAATAATACTTAATGCAATTTCTGTTGTTTCTTATATAAAACAGGTTTTAAACTTACTGCATTATTCCAACCAGGATATACATCTGCTTTCAGTCTTAAAATCCAAGAATATTCAATGTTCTCTAAAATATTATTGATGTCACTCCCATTACTTTTAAACACTACTTTAATTACGCTAAACGTAACTATATGTCCTACATTATTATTTTTCAAACTATTATCCACCCTATAGTGCCTTCTTTAGGCAATGCAAACATACAAACCTTCCACCATAACAAAAGCTATTCAGGACAAGTTAAAGGTGTTACTGCTCAGTGCTAGTTTCAACAAAAAACTGCACCACTCCTTGGGAGCTCTCTTTACCCTAGATAAAGTATGCAGTTACTGGAACATGGTTCTAAGCCAGATTATCCACTCCAGCAGTGCATGGCTATAATGCCTTTCATATGTTGCAATCACTCCACTGAATATGAAAGAGCAAAAGGCGGAGGTGTATCTGTCTACATAAAGGATAAGATCACCTCAAGTCTGGTCAAGCAATATGACATACTTAAGTTACTCTGTGTCCAAGTAATCATGGGAAAAATTCATTAACATATTTATGCAAGCTACAAGTCCATGACAAAGAACCAGAAAACCAGAAAGCCCATACATAATATCTGAAGTTACTAGAATCACTCACTATCCAGCACAATACCATACTCATGGGTAATTTTAACTACCACTCCATTAATTGGGAGGCATACATGACCGCTAATACCAGGGGAGCAAATATCCTAGAACAGGAACTCACAATTATGGGATAGTACTGCACCCCTCCATGTGATGTACTCACAGATAAGATCAGATCACAAAGTTATCTGTATTAAAATAAAGGTTAAATAGTCTCACCACTTAACACAAAAACTTTAAGAACTTCTATAAGGTAAATTATCCCCTATTAAGGGATAGCATGGATAGTTTTTAACCTCCCCCAAATCCAGAAATCGGAGAAACCTGTGCAAGAGTATGCACAAAAGCCCTGCACGATTATATAAACAACTGTATAGAAATGACAGTACCAGAGTGAAATATACCTAGTTATTTATTATTTTTATTTATTTTCACATTTGTGGACTGGGTTTATCCAACTGGGATGAAAACCCTTTTTGACCAGAGGACCGAGGGGAAAAGCTCCTAGTTACTCAAATATTACAATATAAATTTTAATATAAAAAGTGTAATACAGTAAAGTTAGATGAATGAAGCATGGACAGATACATATTCAGGCTGAGACTATTGACAAATTAGTACATATAGTATAGTTGAAATACATCAAAGTCACTGTAAAACATATATATATATATATATATATATATATATATATATATATATACAAAGAAGTAGGGAAACAATGTTCAACAGTGATTTAGTACATATAGTATAGGTGAACACATCTAAAATAATAAATATAACAATAGTCAACAAGGATGTTTTTCAGTGTAAAAACACAAATATATACAACCAAGTACACAATAATATTCAACAGTGAGAGGAAAGACTCCCAGGCAATAGAAGAATTGGGAGTTTTGCATATAAAGGAGATGGGGGAGATGGAAGATAGATTGGAAGGGAGTTTAGCTGGGATCATGACAAGGGCAACACCATGAGTTTAGCAGTTGGGATTTTAGCTCTTTTTTAAAGAAATTAGTGTTGGTAATGGTATATAAGTGAGGGGGTAGTTTGTTCCAAGTTTGTGCTAAACAGTGGCTATATAGGAGTTTGCCAGTTTTCTTCTATGGAATGTACACGCCAAGAGGGTTCTGTTGTGAACTACAAAGAGCTCAATTTGAAGTATAGTAAGATATCACAGAGGAGACAGCTGGGCAAGAGGAGGGGTAGTTCAGAATGGAATGAGTTAGGTGCAGCTGAGGTAGAAGGAGTTAATGGTGGAATTCTAGCTATATGAGGATTTTTAGAGACAGGTGGTGATGAGATTGATAGGGCATGTTAGCAGCAAATCTAGCAACTTTGTTGTATGTGAACTCCAGTTTAGTTATAAGGTTGGAATGAAGGTTGTTGAGGATTGGTGCAGTATAGAATGGAATGGGGAGGAGAAAACACTGAGCAAGGGTGGGTTTGAATTTTTCTGACAGGAAATTTTGGTGTCTATATAGCAGTCCTAATTTCTGTTTTTTTTTTTTTAATACTTTGTTGACTATGGAGGTTAAATTTGAGTTTGTCATCTATTGTCACAACAAGGAGTTTAGTGTGAGTTTCAATGGAAATTGTAGTGCTGTTTATGGATGTAACAGTGAAATTGAATATTAGAGGTTCAAGTGTTTTGGTAAAAAGAGGAGGAGTTTGGTTTTCTTAGGGATAAGCAGAAGTTAGTTTGGTGTTAGCTATTTTTCTGACAGTGTGTAGAGATTGTTGAGTGATGGTTTTAATTTGTCAAAATTGTCTGAGCAGGATATAATCATTGAGTCGTCAGCATATTGGATAACAGTCGAGAGGGAGCATGAGGTGATGAGGAAGTTAGTAAAGATGTTGAAGAGAAGGGGACCAAGAATGGAGGACTGGGGAATCCCATTTTTTACAGTTAGTAATGGAAAAAAGGATGTTAGCCATATGACAGATTAAAATCTATTTGAGAGATAGCTACAGAATCAGTTTATAGTAGAGCCTGACAGGTTTAGGTTACAGAGTGTGGATAGCAGAAGAGGATGCGAGATGGTATCAAAAGCCTTGAAGAGGTTGAGGAATAAACATAAGATTCATTTATTTTCATTCCAAGCTTTATTGATAGTATGAGTGAAATATAATATTGCAGTAGATGAACTATGTTGAGGGTGAAAACCATGCTGTGTTGGGTTACGAGATTTTCATGTATCAGTTGATTAAGCAGCTGTTTGTGCACACACTTTTCGAGTATTTTAGAGGGAGGAGACAGTATGGAAATAGGTCTGAAATAAGAAGGGTTGGTGGAATTGCTACCGTTGTTCAGTGGTAAAACATGGAATTTTTTTTACAAATGTCAGGAACTGTATTTTCCTTGATGGATCTGTTTATAAGTATGGAGATGGGGTAGGCAATTGAATTTGCAGCATGTTTAAAAATATGTGGGAGCAGATTGTCAGCTGATGGCAAGCATAGTTTTAATTTACAAAGGAGAGACCTAATATAATTAGCAGGAACAAGAGTAAGTGAGAAGGCACTAGGAAGGGCAATTGGTGAGTACATGAGGAGATATTGTCTGTATTGGTTAGTTTTTGGATGGTTTCAATAAAGAAGGAGTTGAGGAAAGTGGCTGTTTCAAGTACGGAACTGTTTGGATAGGGGGTTGGTGTTGATGGACTACCTGTAGTTGGTCTGCAGAATGCCAGACTTTTGGGGGGTTGGAGTGTGGGTTATTGAGTGGCTTTTGGTAAAACTTCTTATTGAGAGTAACCTGTTTTTGGTTAAGTTGCAGAGTTCCCTATAGGTTTGAAAGAGAGAAGGTGAGTTGTTCTTCTTCCATCTTTTCCATGCACTATCCCTCTTGGTCATTAGTGTACAAGTGGATTGTGTTAGCCATGGAGCATAGTGGTATTTTAATCTGATTTTCCTGGAAGGTGCTAGGCAGTTGAGGGTACTTAGAAAGATGCTGGTAAATTGGATGCTGGGATGGTGATGGGGATTTGGTAAAGGTTAGGGGTGGAAATTAAGATACACTCCAGAGTAGTGCCAGTGTTGGAGTTTTTGAGAAGATGAGTGGGGGTAGTGATTAACTGGGAGAAACCATAGAGGTTAATGCAGGAACTGGGATAGTCATTGGTAAGTATATTCCAGTCTATACTGACGTAATCTAATATGGTACTTTAAAAACAAGTAATCTCTGTGGCATCCCCAAAATCTCAAACAACCCACTAAACCAGTATAATAGGTCCAAAAACAAAACAGTGTAAGAAACGTCTCTGTGTAGAAGATTTTCAATCCATATATATCTAGTTAATCACTGTATATTAATCAGATCAGATAATAGTAGAAGAATTAGCTGACCTAAACTAGTCCCAAATAAAAAAAATAATAATAAAAAATATATAATTTGAAATATTATACAGAATTACTAAGTATTCAAAAGTAATCCAAGCAGGGTAGACAGTCTGTTTCTAGTCAAAAAATTTGCAGTAGTGCAATCTTGGAGTTGGTATATTAAGTTGGGTGTGTGTGGGAGCACAGCCAGACACATTGGCTGGTATGGGGGGCTTAGCCCACCCCCCACCTGGGTGGATGGTACTGTTTCGTTTTTGTTAGTTGAGGTATGAGTGGTTACTTTCCCTAGGAAATGATTTGACAATCTGTTTGTTTGCTGAAGTGAGGTTTAGCTGCTTTTGTCTAGATGATTTGTTTTTTGATATCTATATGTATACATATATATATATATATATATATATATATATATATATATATAGATATATACTTTTTATCAGGCAAGGGAGTGGTTTGTTGTGCTGTAAAAAAAGGGCCGGATTCACGATGGCTTGCACTGAGTCTAAGAGTAGAGTAAGACTCCATGCAGCCATCATGTCCGACGAGCGATCCAGAAACAGCCTGTAGGGCCATGTAAGAGAGCTCCTAAAACAGCTCTTACACGGACAGGGCTGGGACATGCAAATCACCTCAATTGCAGGTGAAAGGCATGCAAATGAGGTAGATTTGCGATTCAGGAAACCCGAACCTGTCCGAGTAAGAGCAGTGTTATTTGCAGAAACGTACTCAGTTGACAACTGAGTACCGTTCTGCAAATAGCAAAACTGAGCCGTGACAGCTCCAAATAAAGTTTGCATCCAGTGCAGGAAGCATGACAATGGCCAAATATATAGCCATTGGAAATGTTCCCTGATGCAAAATTAAAATAAAAATATTTTTTTACGCCGATTTCCGATGTTAAAGCGTCGAGCAGTGCCGAGCAAACGGGCTGCACTCTAAAAAACAAAATACTAAAAATTATAACCCATAAATGTGGATTTTATAGAAATTGTTAATGTACAATGCAAGGGAATGGCAGGCTGAAGACAGCATGGCCACCGAGTAGAGGTTGCTAAGGGGAGAAGCTCAGTCTAAGACATGTAACCAAGCATTAGTAGGCAATCTTATGTAAATGAGTGTTAGGATAGTGAATTGCTAGTTTACATAGCAAATGAGCACAGTCAGTGGAGTGTAGGAGTAGGATATGGTGAGTAACAGAGTAGAAGATAGGTGACATCATGAGGGGGCTATGTTCGAAAGAAGTGAAGCTCATTGGAGCAGAGTGGCATGTGTCCGCTGTCAGTTAGACATCATGGAAAGAGGTGTGTCAACAGGTAGGCTAGGGAAAGCCAACAAATGGAAAGTGTATACCGTGGATAACACCAAAGTTTCTTGCTGAGCGTGCATGCATGTGTGTGCGAGCGTGTAAATGCGAGTAAGACAGAGTGAGCTCGTGTAAGCGTGAGTGCGTGCGTTTAAGCCGGTGTAAGCATGTATAAGGCTGTTTAAAGAGTTGAAAGTGCGTTTGCACTGGTGTGAGCACGTGTTAACCTAAATAAGCAATGTTTAGTCTGTGTAAGCATGTGTGCACGTGTGTTAGCTGCTGTGAGCATGTTTGCGCTTGTGTGCGCGGCGCTCCACCCCCCGAGGAAACAGAAAGGAAAAAGGAAGCACAACAAATAGTAGGAAGCTACCAGGGAGTACTAGCAGACCTAGCAGGTGAAAACAATCAGAATCAGGCAATTACACAGGCAGTACACTAACCCAGCCAAGCCTAGCACTTAAAACTCTGCCAACAACAGTCTATTATGTTTCTCACAACAGACACTGCAGTAAGCTAATAGAAGTGAAAACTGAAAAAGCTTTACTGAGACAAAGAAATGTTAGGGGCTGCCATTGCTGTTATAAGGTGACATATGCAACATGCTGAGGGTGGTGACAATGGAAATGCTGCTGGACAACCCACAGTGAGGAGACGGAGAAGAGTGTACAGGCCCAGGGTAACCTACCAGGGGCTACATGAGCTGGAGATAGTGGAGCGCTATAGAGTGGACAGAGACCTCCTGCAGGAAATTGTTGAGCTGTGCAGGCCACACCTCACACACAGAACCAACAGAGGGGAACCCATCCCACTGGAAACCAAGGTATGTGCTGGCCTAAGAATATTAGCAACAGGTACCTTCCAGAGACCAACTGGTGATATGATGGGGATATCACAGGCATCAGCATCCAGGGCACTACACCAGTTCCTGGATGCCATGTCAGCACATGTCGGTGATGATGTATATTTCCCCAATTTCCATGAGGTATTGGCCAGCAATATGCATCTCTTCCAGCAAATAGCGGAATACCCTGAGGTAGTGTGTGCCCTAAACTGCACACACATACACATCAAAGCACCAGCCAGCGAGTGGGGTAGGGTCTACTTCAACCGCAAGGGCTTCCCCTCCATCAACTGCCAGGTCGTGTGTTGTGCCCAGGGCATAATACTGAATGTGTGTGCAGGCTGCCCTGGAAGCTACCATGATTCCCATATCTGGCATCTGATGCAGTTGTACCAGACATTTGCCAATGGGGACATCCCACATGGTCACCTAGTGGGGGATGCTGGCAATGTACTGGAGCCGTGGCTGATGACATCCATCAGAAACGCACACACACACCTGAACAGGAACGCCATAATGAGGCACACGCACAGACACGTAATGTAATAGAGCGTGTGTTTGGACTGCTCAAGTCACGGTTCCGGTGTCTGGACACATCTGGTGGAGCCTTGCTGTACTCACCAACTACATGTACCCAAATTGTCATGGTATCTGCTATGCTACATAATATGATCCTGTGAAAACAGCTGCAGCAGGACCAGCATAGGTCTGGGCCAAACAGCCCCCCACCATTGCCAAGGCCGTCACAGGCAGAACGTGACTCGGAGGAAGAACAACCTGAGCCTGCCCCAGTAGGCAGAAGGAGGCGTGCCCAGTATGCTTTGGCCTTGGCAAAGAGGCAATGCATAGCACATACACTGGCTCAGTAGGAACTCTGGAAATGATACCCCTCTCCGACTCGCACATAAAGTAAAAGGGATGCCTAAGTTGACACTACCTGCTTCCAAACATGTGCAGGGAGTGTAGTGCATCTGACATAGGCAGCCCTGCAGCACCACCTAAAGCATGAATGCCATGTGTTAAGCAATATAAAGCAGTGCTAAACAGCAATTACCACCATGTAGTATATGCAAACAAAATCACACACCAATTAGCACAACTGTGGTCAATGTTCAGTAATATTGGGCAACGTCCAGCAATGTTGGTGAATATTGAGCAATGTCAGACAAGCCTGGTCTAAGTAGGGCATAGCTGAACAAAAGCCAACATGCTCATATTTGCTTAACAGGCCCTTAAGCAGTCTGGTCTGCTCAGTATGAAAATATAAAGCAGTGATGGGCCTCGAACCCAGGATACTGTGCAGTATAGCCAAAGTACTGAACCACTAAACCATGACAGAATTGCAGTGGTCCACCTGTATGACGGAATGTTGATAAGTCTATGCAAAGTATTCCATGGAAACACTGCAGGCACAGCATAATCCTTGTTGAGTTATGACACAAAGGTGAGTCCTGCAGTGAGAGCAGAACCTGACTTCCAACACACACCATATAAATGTTAATATTGGTCATGTTCGCACACATCAGCAAATGTAGTGGACCTCAGATAGCAACATACTTAAGGTTCACACTGGGCATGCTCACACACTTGAATAAATGAGACAAATGTCAGGAAACAAAACATGTAATGTCAGAACTGGGCATGCTCACACACTTAGGCTATGTCTGAATACAGCAGTGGTCCACGCATATCTGGCAGTTGCATGTGTTAACCCAGGAACCTGTCACTATACAGCAATACACCCTGTGCACACAGTTATATGACAACAGACACATTTATAATATAGTGAAACCCTGACATAATCAAATATGTTCTGCAGATACTGAAGTTCTTCATGGAAACTGGTAAAGCAAAGATGATAAAGACCTGCAAACAGTATCAGCAATAAACATTGTGCATCATGAACATGAGCATAGGTTCAGAGGTCGATACTAGGCTATCTGCCCTAGGGCATGTACATATCTAGCCAGAGTGTGTTTGGCATTCGCAACCCTGTCACATTACTACACTGTGTGTGTGTGTGAATAGTAGGTCACACATGATAGCCCATGTACGTTTATGCTAGTGTGCCTCTGTCTAGCAGGAACACAGAGGATATCCCAGGGGTAAATATACAATCACCCATACAGTCATCAAGATGTCTCCAGTAGGTGGTCAGTGGGTGGCTCTGCCTATGTGAAACTGGGATTACATTCTGTAGTGAGTGGAGCCTCTGGGATAAGAATCTGTCCCTCCACAATGTCCTATTAACATCTGTGCTGAGGTATACATCCCTGCAGTGTGTAGCTCCAAGCAAGGGAGTTGGATATCCTGAGGTGGAGCATGTCCAGTAATACTGGTTTGGGTATAGCTGTAAACAACAGGCACACATCATATCTGAGTAGGTGGTAAGCGACTGAGTAGAGCTGGAGTTACTGCATCTGAACTATACAGGGCATCTGTGTGAGTCCCTAGATCTGCTTGGTGAGGACCGTCCGTGGCCAGTACATTGCTGCAGGTGTCAGGTAAGGTACACCCCAAATGTGGCATTGTAACCAAGCATGGATGTGATGAGTATAGGGGCACAATGACCTCACTCGATCTAGATGTGAAACCATATGGGATAAGGTGGCACACATAGCAGGTGTGTCCAACCACTTTGGCAATGTGAATGTTAAAGGTGGCAGTACGAACAAGTGATGTCCCCAAACCCCTAACAACCCCTACCATATGTAATGGAGTACTACCTACATGGTAATGTGTGGGCATGTTGTTACTCCCAAAGGGGATGACTATGCAACTAATGGCATTAAGCTGTAGGCCATGGCTCAGGCACCACTCATCCATCTCTGTGAGACCCTGATTGAGTATGCATGCGGCAGCTGGAGAGTTGATATTGGCACCCAGTCTGCAGTCAAGTGCAAACATGATCAGCCATATTCCCCCCATGATAGCCTGTATGTAAGACAAATATATACTGAACAAGAGAGATTCCAGGACCAAGCTGTGTGTGATGCCATGTGTAACTGGTGTATAGTAAGACATGGCATCTGCAATCCTCACCATGTGGGTGCTACCCCTGATCTAGGTATCAATCCATTGTGTGAGATATGTGTCCAAATTGATGCTGGTGAGCCTATGCATAATTGCCCAGTGGGTTATTGTGTTGAATGGTTTTGCAAGGTTCAGGTAGGCTGTGTGGATAGCCATCCCTATGTTGATGGACCTGTTAGCCATTTAAAGAATGCCTACAGGTTCAAGAGGCAAGATCTGGCCACAACAATGCTGAAATGAGTAGGACACAGTGTCTGTAGGTTCCTGATGTCTATGTGTAGAAGTCCTATGACAATATGCTCCATAGCTTTGCAGAACAGGCCACATAGGCTTATAGGGCAATATTGTCTGTGGTCCGTTGTGGCACCAACTCTGTGGAGCAGGACCACTGTTGCAGTACACCATTCCTTGGGTACATATCCTGTGGTAACTCTGATATTGAACAGTGATGTAATGTGAGGGTTGTGTTTGTCATGATGCTCGTGTATGATGCAGGCTGGGACACCATCTGGTCACATTGATACTGTGATGTATGCTGTGGGGAGGTCAGCACTCACATGTTACTGTGTGATGTCAGGGAGGTTATACTCTGTTTGGATGGATAGTTGCTCCTTAGGGGGGATGGATGGGAGACATCTGCGCTGAACCTGTTTGCCAGGATGTAGGCAATGCCAATGGGTTCAGGGTAGGTTTAGTCAGTATGCAGTAACTCATAGCATATCAGTGAGTGTCCACCCAGGTTCCTGACATAACTGAAGAAGGCCGTGTGATGGTCCTACGTGTCAGGTGCAATTGTCTGGTAGAAGTGGCCCTTAGAAAAGTCCATGAGTGATTGTAGCTGTCTGCTAGTACAGATCACAGATGCCTTCCCTGTCTGGGATTGTGCTCTATCATGTAGTAGCGTCCTCTTGACATTGTACAGCTTATTAATGGTTGGGGTCTACCAGACAGGTCCCCTGCCATTGTAGTAGTGGGTCTTGTTGTTATTTGGGAGAGCACAATCCATGCGGTCCACTAGGTGTCCATAGAATGTGTATGTAAAGGATGCAGTAGTGTGAGCCGTATATGCCACTGTCTCAGGATCTCTGAAGGATACCACCTTACTTTGGTGAAGTGAGATGTTGGCTCATGAGAAGTTCACCAAGATTACCCAGGATGGGTGTGTGGAGGGTATATGTATGTCCTGTGAGATACATGTATGTTCTGACCTTACCAATGAGGGGTATATTGCTGGTGTGGAACATAGAGTCCCCATGTTGGTGATGAGCAGGTGCAATATGTATTCCCCCTTGTGGCTGTGCTGACTGGTTGTGCCAAAGCATATGATTCCACAAATTGTAGTGACTGTTGGGTGAGGTTGTCGGGGCTTGAGTAGTATCCCCAGTCAATATATGTGTATATGAAGTGTATATGAAGTCACACAATATAATGGTGTCTGTGGAGACCTGCATATTCTCCATAGTTCCCACAAAAGCCGAGTGTGGTTCCTGAGTTTGGGAGTGTGTTCTGTAGCAGGCAACAAACTGAAAGGCAGTATTGCACAATGGTAGTTGTCTATGTATGGTCTGTGATGCTTTGTGCAGTGCTACTAACCTGGAGGTGTGTGTATCTGTGATTTATATGGATACTCCCCCTAGTTGTGTTGTCTGTTCCAAGTCTTGCTGTCAGACAGCATGGTATGGAACATAACCTGGTAGTGCTGATGTGCATAAGCGAGCCTGAACCAGGTATCTGTCAGTGCACAGATATTGCTCCCCTCCATACTGAGGAGAGTCCTGAGTGGCCACAATATTAGGTTAACACAACTGTTGTTGAGCAGCATTACCCTTAGTTTCATTTAACCTGTAATGTCTATGGAGGTGGGTTTGTCTTCTGAGCCCTGCATAAAAAAGACACTCTGATGGCAGCAAGAGCCTTAGCCAGCATACCAAAGTCCAAGGGTGACAGGTGCAAGCTGTCCATAATGAAGCTACGTGGCATGTTGAGCATGTCACCATACACTGACAGACACACTGTATCCCCTATGAATGAAACAAATGTGTTAGCCAACTGTTAAATGTGATATGTGTGTCTGTATACTGTGACATCATAATTGGTGGGTGTAAGATGCTAGACAAGGTCAGGATCATACTGGCCTGGGCTACATGATCAGAGTGTACCTCCATGTACCATGTCATGTGGTCCAGAGAGTAACTTCTGAGGTTACACACACCAGCATGGACAATGATGGTGCCAGTCTTGTACTTGCTTTGGAGTGACCTGACTGCCTGTGTTATGTGGCAGATCCTGGCACCCAACAGACAGCCCAAAGTGACTATTCCCTTGTCAGGGCTGGTGAGTGGTACGTCATTGTGTCTGAACATAAGTGTTGCCTATTACAAGTGTATTAGGTGTGTTGTTTAGTCCGAAGAGCAGTGACTGTGTGGCACACAGACATTGTGAACTTAGTGATATGTGGGTATTGTAGAGGGGTAGCAGGTGTGTGTGTGTCTGCTTTGGAGGCCTCTGCTGCTTAGGTAGAGTACACTTACAGCATCCGAGTATGTCAATGTGTTTGAGTGCTGTTGCTAGAGGATATGTGGGACTGATATGTGGTGTGTGTGGTTACCTTCACCACCTGATACACTGTGCCAGTCATGGGTCGAGAGACTTCAGCTCCCTGTATATCTCTATAGGTGCATCTCACACATATATCTGAGTTTGTCGAGAGGAGGAGAGGGTTGCTTATGCACATGAGGCAGATGTGACATTGTGTCAATATCACAATATCCACCAGCTGGACTGAAGAGTTCACACAAAACCGACCCCTGGACATGCCAGGATATTATCATGACATACTCTGTAGCCTGATCACAAAGGATCAGTAGGGTGTTAAGCGTGTAAAAGAGTATAACAGGGATTAGTGCTCATGTCCGTTAGTGTGATGTAAAGAAGAGCTGAGAAGGAGTCCAGACTGAATCATGGCACCTCCTTCCGCTATGTCATAAATATAAATGTACAAAGATATATGTCCTGAGTCAGGGCCAACTGTACCTGAGTGTCAATGCCAACATCATGACAGACAGGCCCATATGTACATACCCATACCCCACTGCCAATAGTCCACATCATCATACCAGGAGATATCACATGTAGAATGGATGAGCAGCTACCCCCACTGCCAAAAGCATGGCAGCAGGTGGAATACATTGATTCACAATATGTGTCATGCACAAACTACAGAACAAACAGATCATGCACCTGAACAGTTATCTGAGCCGCACCCCCTACACAGGATGTGGAACCGTTGAATGTGTCACAGCTACATATGGCACTCCCCACAAGTGTTGGTGCACAACACACCATGGGAAGTCAAGTCCAGTACGCCTTTGAGGTCTGATCTGCAAAATCATGGAGTCCATCATGGTTGCAGTCATAAACAGAGCTATTGGAAGCTGACACACACACAACCCTACCAACTGTGGTATGTTCATGTGCGGATCATGGTTACCCAAACATGCTAGACTGTTTGCAAGGCAGTCACCCAGGACATACATCAATGAACACATCTAGACATGTGTCACATAGACTTTGAATAACCCTTTATCAACATCCCAGACACGTGTAGTATCCACAAAACCAAGAAGCTGTGCATAAATATGTGTTGACATATGACGAAATGTCAATGTGTCCACAGATAGATCACACAAGGTAAGGATACTGAGGTCATGTTCAAGCTGTTGACACCTGCTGACCCACATGGACCATTCCTGGAATGGCATAAAACAAAGTGTACACACATCACCATGTCCAGTGTGATTATGTCACCATCCTATAAATACAGCAGGAGAAGGGAAACCAGCTAGTAAAGCCAATAGAGCGCCATGTTAGTGCATCTCTCTCTCTCTAGTATCATAACATAGTTAGGTAGGGGTTTGAATTCTGCAAACAGTGTGTGTGTGTGTGTGTGTGTGTGTGTGTGTGTGTGTGTGTGTGTGTGTGTGTGTGTGGGTGTGGGGGGTTGTGTGTATGTGTGCAGTTGTCTTAGAAAGGAGTGCCCTTTTTGGAGACTGGGAAAACACACTAGAAGATGTACATTCCTCTTTGGAAAGACTGATGATGTCACCATCCTAGAAATACAGCAGGAGAAGGGAAACCAGCCGGGGGGGGGGGGGTTGTGTGTATGTGTGCAATTGTCTTTGAAAGGAGTGCCCTTTTTGGAGACTGGGAAAACACACTAGAAGATGTACATTCCTCTTTGGAAAGACTGATGATGTCACCATCCTAGAAATACAGCAGCAGAAGAAAAAACAGCCAGTATAACAAATAGCGCACTGTGCTAATGCGTCTCTCTCTCTCTCTCAAGTATCATAACATCGGTAGGTAGGGATTTGAATCCTGAAAATGCTGACTGTGTGTGTGTGTGTGGGGGGTGTGTATGTGTGCAATTGTCTTTGAAAGGAGTGCTCTTTTTGGGGACTGTGAAAACACACTAGAAGATGTACATTCCTCTTTGGAAAGACTGATGATGTCACCATCCTAGAAATACAGCAGGAGAAGGAAAACCAGCAGGTATAACAAATAGCATGCCGTGCTAATGTGTCTCTCTCTCCTATCATAACATAGGTAGGTAGGGGTTTGAATCCTGCAAAGTGTATGTGTGGGGGGTGTGTGTGTATGTGTGTAGTTTCCTTTGAGAGGTGTTCTTTCTTGGAGACTGGGAAAACCCAGTAAAGGAGGTACATTCCTCTTTGGAAAGTCTGATGATGTCACCATCCTACAAATACAGCAGGAGAAAGTAAACCAGCCAGTAAAGCAAAAAGCGTGCAGTGTTAATGCGTCACTCTCTAGTATCATAACATTGTTAGGTAGGGGTTTGAATCCTGCAAATGCTGAGTGTGTGTGTGTCACTGTTGGTCAACATGGTGTGGGATTTGCTTTTACTATGGTATGACATAGTATGATGACAACAGTAAGTGCATTGCAGACATCAGGTATCTGTGTGGCAAATATATATGTGTACATGTCCCCTCAATCAGTACATAGGTGTGAAGCCTGCATACTACATGAATACATTTGTTTCCATTGACAGGTTGTGCCGCTACTACTCAGATCGTAGGTCACATATGTATGTATGTGACATGGCCATCCACTGTCGTGTTCTGTGACCAAGGTCATCTGTGGCACACACACCCATGACAGTTACTGAAGAGTAGTGTGAGTGAGGGTATATGGCTGGGGTATATGTTAGACATGGTCATACACAACAAAGTCTGCCAAGAATGGACAGTCTTTATAGGTGTATGACTGCCTTGTGGATATGCATTCAGGCCTCTAATGTCTGTGATACACCTTGGAACTCCACAATAGCTATGGATATGTGGATATGAAGGGACACATGACATAACATGGGTCTGTATGTACACAATGGTACCCGACATACATGTTGAGGGCTACCACCAGTGTGGTACCGATGGGATACTATGTATAGTACATGAGGATGACTGTGCCATAGTTGGCTTACTGCTATACAGCATGTATCACACAACAGGTATCTGTCTGTATGATACCCTTGTGTAGGATATGCGTCCCATCCAGGGAATGCATTGTATGCCATTCCATGCATTCCAAGATTTGGATGGACACATCCCTAGTGTGTCTGCATGTACCTAAGGGGGCTATATGACACACAGGTGTGGTCACAGTAATGGGTGGTGGTCATCACCACTGGTTAGTGTTATAGTGCAGCACCGGAAGGATCCAATTGATACTGGGTTCCCCACTACTGTGTGTCAATTGTCAGGACATCATCCAATGATTGCTTATAGTCAAACTGTTGAGGTTGTGTATACTACCAGACTGCAAATCATTGACTGATATTAACGGTATCACCTGCAGCATAGTGTCAATCCATGTCATACACACATCTACCCATATTAGTACATAACTGTAGTAGAATGCATACTGGCCATTGAAAGATGCAATGAGATGTTAATAATGTGTACGACAGGGTATGCCACATGTCCCATGTGTCCACTATGCACGTACATCCAGACAGTGCGCACCCACCATGTTCACAGATGTACACTTGCTAATCTGTACTGCACACATCACACACGTACTGTCCACTCGCTAACACATGCTGGCAACACATCACACATCAGCCAAGTGGCACATGGGTGGATAATACATACTCAGACCTAACAGTGGTGTAAACAATGCTACATTGACAAACAGAGCTTTGATGCATAATGTCTGCTCAGATATACCTACAAGGATGTAGTTAGACTTCCATGTTGACAACTCGCTATTATTGCTACACTGCTATAGTGTCACCCTGTGCATCAGCACCATGTTAGCCTGTCCCTCCATCGATAATGCAGATGACAGGAGGTGGCACAGGTATCATCATATGCACAGGGCATTTTGTTGTTTGCCAGAGCCTGACATTGACCCATCCAATCGACATGTCTGTGTGTGTGTGTGTGTGTGTGTGTGTGTGTGTGTGTGTGTGTGTGTGTGTGTGTGTGTGTGGGACAACAGTACAGCATGGGCCAATGTTGATGTAATGTGTGTGTGTGTGTATGTGTGAGCCCTAGTTGTTTGCTTAATGTGTGTGTGTCTGCATGCACACAGCTCCACCATGTGGCTGCCATATACGGTGGATTGTGGGACAGCCACAGACTGTACCTGCTTGTCTGTACAGATCACTGTCTCTGGCCAGGGACACAGTACCTGTGCCTGGCAGGGGTGCTATGGACAGTATCGGGCACCAACCCTGACTGGGTAGTTTCATCAGAGGCAGAGGTATGATGACTGGACCCATGTCCCTGCTGGGACTGGCCAGAGCCACATGCACGTGGTCTACTGGGATGGACAATGGACAGACCAGCCCCAGCATTGCTGGGGCTGGTACTGCCACTATGGGAGTGGCTGTGAGCTGCGGGCCGTCTGCGACCACTGCCAGCTGTTGCTGTTACTGGCATCCGTCCGCGTCAATGTCGCAACCGTCCCGCACTGTCCTGGCTTGAGGAAGACATGTTGTGGAGGGCATTTATTGTCTCCCCCCAACATCTATCAATGACCTCGGTGTATGTCCAGATGGCACTGGCAAGGTCACGGATGCTGTCATTGATAGCGGTGTTATGTACCCTCTGCGCCTTAAGTCCCTGCCTGGTGTACCATTCCATACGTGCCTTAGCCTGCATTACAGCCCGGAACATAGTGGTTGTTGTAAGACCTGTGAGGGCACACCTGCCAGGGGCAATACGTCCAGTGATGCTCCCCAAGAACCCCTGGACCTCTTCCTATGTGGTATCATTGCGGGTCTACGGCTATGGCGGCTGTGAGGGGATGCATGTGCCATGGGTATCACACTCTCCTGGTCAATGCCAACTATATGCTGTCCTTCCCCTATGGCCATTGGTGGTGAAGGATGTAATGGCAGTATGAGTGTGTGCATAGATGGGGTTGAACTCCGTGTACTGTCGATTAGTGGACCAATGCCAGACCCTGTCAAATCTCCCTGTGTCAAAATACATGTTTCATCATCACCACTATCTGTGGCAGTGGCTTCAGGTCGCCTGCTGCTTTCAAAAAAACAAAAAGCCAGCAAAAATGGTGGAATATACATTCATATAAATTTATTAATATGAAGACAAGAGGGAATATCCCCCCTGACCACAAATATCCAAACCGGTTTCGGCAACAAAAAAGAGCCTTCTTCAGTGGATAAAAAACAGTAGAAACAACCAATAAGCAGTATATATATATATATATATATATATATATATATATATATATATATATATATATATATATATATATATATCCTCAGTGTAATGTGAGAACCAATGAAAACAGATAATAGATGATTCAAAATTGGTCATTAAGACAAGGTGGAAATAGAGCTCCAAGTTTAACTATCCATTTCCTTTCTTTAAAATTAAGTAGCTCATGCCAACTGTGTTTATCCCTACATGTACCCTTAATACAATCAATAATAGCAAACTTAAAGGAAGCTGATGAATGCTTTAAAACATGTTTATATAAAGCATTATTTTGACGTTTGTTTCTGATGTCGCTAAGGTGTTCACCAATTCTTAAATGGAAAGGTCTGGAGGTTTGCCCCACATAAAATGCAAAGCAAGTACAAGTAACCAAAATGTGATTCCCTATAGGATTTCCATATATAAAATTTTCCAAAAAATCAATTGGAAGGAAAAAAAAAAAATAAAATGTGGATTGTGTTAGCCATGGAGCATAGTGGTATTTTAATCTATCTTTTCCTGAAGGTGCTTAGGCAGTTGAGGGTACTTAGGAAAGATGCTGTAAAATCTCAGATACATGGTGATGGGATTTGCAAAGGTTAGGTGGAAATTAAGATACACCCAGAGAAAAGCAGTGTTGCTTTTGAGAAGATGTGGAGTGGGGGTAGTGGATTAACTGGGGAGAAACCATAGAGGTTAATGCAGGAACTCGATAGCCATTGGTAAGTATATTCCAGTCTATACTGACGTAATCTAATATGGTACTTTAAAAACAAGTAACTTGTGGCATCCTCAAAATCTCAAACAACCCACTAAACCAGTATAATAGGTCCAAAACAAACAGTGTAAGAAACGCCTCTGTGTAGAAGATTTTCAATCCATATATATCTAGTTAATCACTGTATATTAATCAGATCAGATAATAGTAGAAGAATTAGCTTGACCTTAAAACTAGTCCCAAATAAAAAAAAATAGCCACAAAAATATATAATTTGAAAGCCATTATACAGAATTACTACTAAGCATTCAAAAAGTAATCCAAGCAGGGTAGACAGTCTGTTCTAGTCAAAAACTTGCAGAAAAGTAAATCTTGAGTTGGTATATATTGGTTGGGTGTGTGTGTGATACAGCCAGACATTACTGGCTGGTATGGGGTTTAGCCCCACCTCCCACCTGGGTGGGATGAAAGGTAATTGCTCTGCTTTTGTTAGCTGGAGGTATGAGTGGTTACTTCCCTGTGGAAAAATGATTTGACAATCTGTTTGTTTGCTGGAAGTGAGGTTTAGCTGCTTCTTTGTCTAGATGATTTGTTTTGATATCTATATGTATATATATATATATATATATATATATATATATATGTATATAGATATATACTCTTTTATCAGGCAAGGGAGTGGTTTGTTGTGCTGTGGAAAAAGGGTTGATTCACGCATGGCTCTTGCACTGGAGTCTAAGAGCAGAGTAAGACTACGTTAAGCCATCATGTCCGACGAGCGATCCAGAAACAGCCTGTAGGGCCATGTAAGAGAGCTTCCTAAAACAGCTCTTACACGGATAGGGTTGGGGATATGCAAATCACCCCACTTTGCAGGAAGTGAAAGGCATGCAAATGAGGTAGATTTTATGATTCAGGAAACCCAACCTGTCCGGAAAGTAAGAGTAGTGTTGGCTTGCAGAAACGCACTCAGTTGATAACTGAGTACCGCTCTGCAACAGCAAACTGAGCCGTGATAGCCTTGAAATAAAGTTTGCATCCAGTGCAGGGAAGTTTCGCCGTAGATAATGGCTAAAATATATAGCCATTGAAAATGTTCCCTGATGCAAAATTAAAATAAAAGTAAATATTTTTTTAATGCATTTCCGGCGTTAAAGCTACGAAAGCAGCAAACGGCTGCACTCTAAAAACAAAATACTTCAAAAAATTATAACCTATAAAATGTGGATTTTATAGGAAATTGTTAATGTATTAATGTAAGGGAATGGCAGGCTGAAGAAGGCATGGGCTACCGAGTAGAGGTTGCTAAGGGAGAAGCCTGGGGCCCTAAGACATGTAAATCAAGCATTAGTAGGCAATCTTATGTAAATGAGTGTTAGATAGTGTGGAATTGCTAGTTTATATAGCAAGCAAATGAGCATAGTCAGTGGAGTGTAGGAGTAGGATGATAAGTGGCGGAGTGAATAGAGTAGAAGATAGGTGACATCATGAGGGGGCCATGTCTGAAAGTAGCTGAAGCCTCATTGAGCAGAGTGGTATGTGTCCTCAGCTGTCAGTTAGACATCATGGAAAGAGGTGTGTCAACAGGTAGGCTAGGGAAAGCCACCAAATGGAAAGTGTATACCGTGATAACACTCAAAAAGTTTCTTGCTGAGCGCAGCATGCATGTGTGTAAAAAGCGAAAGTAAAATGCGAAAGTAAGACAGGAGTGGAGCTCGTGTAAGCGGAGTGCGGCGCTAAGCCGTGTAAGTGTGTATAAGGCTGTTTAAAGAGTTGGAAAGTGCGCTTGTACCTGGTGCGTGGAGTAATGTGTTAACCTAAATAAGCAATGTTTAGTCTGTAAAGCATGTGTGCACGGTGTTAGGCTGCTGTGGAGCATATGTTTTATACCAGTACAAGGCCCACCCCCGAGGAAAGTCATCAGAAAGGAAAAAGGGAAGTACAACAAAATAGTAGGAAGCTACCAGGGAGTACGAAAGTAGACCTAGCAGGTGAAAAAATAACTCAGAATCAGGTAAATTACACAGGCAGTACACTAACCCAGCCAAGCCTAGCACTTAAAACCTACAACAACAGTCTATTATGTTTCTACAACAGACACTGCAGTAAGCTAATAGGAAGGAAAACTGAAAAGCTTCTTTACTGAGACAAAGAAATGTTAGGGCCGCATTAAGGTTATATAAGGTGATATATGCAACATGTGCTGAGGGTGGTGATAATGGAAATGCTGCTGACAACCTACAGTGGGAGGTGAGACGGAGAAGAGTGTACAGGCCCAGGGTAACCTACCAGGGGCTACATGGAGCCTGAGATAGTGGAGCGCCATAGAGTGGGATAGAGACCCTCCTGCAGGGGAAATTGTTGATGTGCAGGCCACACCTCACACACAGAACCACAGAGGGAACCCCATCCCACTGGAAACCAAGGTATGTGCTGGCCTAAGAATATTAGAAGTAACAGGTACCTAGAGACCAACTGGTGATATGATGGGGATATCACAGGCACGCATCCAGGGCAATTCGCCACCAGTTCCCGGATGCCATCAGCACATGTCGGTGATGATGTATATTCCCACCTATGAGAGGTATTGGCCAGCAATATGCACTTCTTCCAGCAAAATAGCTGAAATACCCCTGAGGTAGTGTGTGCTCCTAAACTGCACACACATACTGCGATCAAAGCACCAGCCAGCGAAAGTGGGGTAGGGTCTACTTCAACCGCAAGGGCTTCCTCCATCAACTGCCAGGGTCAGGTTGTGCCCAGGGCATAATACTGGAATGCGTGTGCGCAGGCTGCCCTGGAAGCTGCCCATGACCTACATTCAAGTATCTGATGCAGTTGTGTACTCCAGATGACGGCCAATGGGGACATCCCCACATGGTCACCCAGTGGGGATGCTGGCAATGTACTGGAGCCGCGGGCTGATGACATCCATCAGAAACGACACACACACCTGGAACAGAACGCTTGATAATGAGGCACACGACAGACACGTGAATGTAATAGAGCCGTGTTTGACTGCCTGCCACACGGGTTCCGCAAGTCTGGACACATCTGGTGGAGCCTTGCTGTACTCACCTAAACTACATGTACCCAAATTGTCATGGTATCTTCAAGTATGCTAAGCATAATAATATGATCCCCTGTGGAAAATTGCAGCAGGATCTCAGTATAGGTCTGGGGCCAAACAGCCCCCTAACACGCTGGGCTACCGCCACAGGCAGAACGCGGACTGGAGGAAGAACAACCTGAGCCTGCCCCCAGTAGGCAGAAGGAGGAGGCGCGCCCAGTATGCTCGTAATCTTGGCAAAGAGGCAATGCATAGCACATACACTGGCCCAGTAGGAACTCTGGAAATGATACTCTCTCCGACTCCTCGCATTACAAAGTAAGTAAAAAGTGGATGTTTGCTGATACCTTTTCGCTATTACCTGCTTCCAAACATGTGCAGGAGTGTAGTGCATCTGATACAGGCAGCCCTGCAGCACCACCTGTGCCATGAATGCCATGTGTTGCTAAATATAAAGCAGTGCTAAACAGCACTACCACTATGTGGTATATGCAAAACAAAATCACACACCAATTAGCAATACAACTGTGGTCAATGTCTAGTAATATTGGGGTACCCAGCAAATGTTGGTGAATATTGAGCAATGTCGGATGCTTCTCTGGTCTAAGAGGGCATAGCTGAACAAGTGCCGTAACACAAAGTCATATTTGCTTAACAGGCCATTAAGCAGTCTGGTCTGCTCAGTATGAAAATATAAAGCAGGATGTGGCCTCGAACCCAGGATACTGTGCAGTATAGCCAAAGTACTTGGAAACTATACTAAACTAAGGACAGAATTGTAGAAAGTGGTCCACCTGTATGATTTGAATGTTGATAAGTCTATGCAAAAGTATCCTATGGAACACTGCAGGCACAGCATAACTCTTGTTGAGTTATGATACAAAGGTGAGTCCTGCAGTGAGAGCAGAACCTGACTCCAAATAATAATCAGATAAACAAGCTACATTGGTCATGTTCGCGACACACAGCAAATGTAGTGACCCAGATAGCAATATACTCAAGGTCTGGCTAATTCGCATGCTCATTAATAATTTGAATAATGAGACAAAATGTCAGGAAACAAAACATGTAATGTCAGAACTGGGCATGCCTACACACTTAGGCTATGTCTGAATACAGCAGGGTCCACCATATCCGGTAGTTGCATGTGTTAACCCAGGAACCTGTCACTATACAGCAATACACCCTGTGCACACAGTTATATGACAATGATACATTTTATAATATAGTGAAACCCTTGATATAATCAAATATGTTCCAGATACTGAAGTTCTCTTGAAACTGGTAAAGCAAAGATGATAAAGACCTGCAAATAGCATCAGCAATAAAACATTGTGCATCATGAACATGAGTATAGGTCTAGAGGTCGATACTAGGCTATCTGCCCTAGGGCATGTACATATCTTAGCCAGAGTGTGTTTGCATCTCGCAACCCTGTCAGCATTACTACACTGTGTGTGTGTGTGAATAGTAGGTCACACATGATGTTTCCAAGTAATGCTTATTATGCTAGTGTGCCCTCTGTCTAGCAGGAACACAGAGGATATCCCCAGGGGTAGCTATACAATCACCCATACAGTCATCGGGTGATGTTCCCAGTAGGTGGTCAGTGGGTAGCCTGCCTCTATGTGAACTGGGATTACATTCTGTAGTGAGGAGCCTCTGGGATATAATCTGTCCCTCCTACAATGTCCTATTAACATCTGTGCTGGAGGTATACATCCCCTGCAGTGTAGCCTCCCAAGCAAGGGAGTTGGATATCCTGAGGTGGGAGCATGTCCAGTAATAATTGGTTTGGTATAGCCGTAAAACAACAGGCATACATCATATCTGAGTAGGTGGTAAGCTTAATTGAGTAGAGCTGGAGTTACTGCATCTGGAACTATAGGCATCTGTGTGAGTCCCTTTAGATCTGCTTGGGTGAGGGACCGACTTTACCAGACTTCTGGATTGAGTATGCATGCGGGCAGCTGGAGAGTTGATATTGGCACCCAGTCTGCAGTCAAGTGCAAACATGATCAGCCATATTCCCATGATAGCCTGTATGTAAGATAAATAAGTATACTGAACAAGAGAGATTCCAGGACTGTTTCGTGTGATGCCATGTAACTGGTGTATAGTAAGATATTGGCATTCCGGGTAATCCTCACCGCGGGTAAAAGCAATTCTGATCCAGGTAATCAATCCATTGTGTGAGATATGCGTCCAAATCATTGATGCTGGTGGAGCCTATGCATACCCTCGCTCCAGTGGGTTATTGTGTTGAAATTTCTGCCTGCAGGTAAGGTTCATAGTAGGCTGTGCGGATAGCCATCCCTTATAAGTTGATGGACCTGTTAGCCATTTCCAAAGAATGCCTACAGGTTCAAGAGGCAAGATCTGGCCACACAATGCTGAAATGAGTAGGACACAGCAGTCTGTAGGTCCTGATGTCTATGCGAGTCCTAAGGACAATATGCCCATAGCTTTGCAGAACAGGCCTGCCATAGGCTTATAGGGCAATATTGTCTGTGGTCCGTTGTGGTAAATTCAACTCTGTGGAGCAGGGACCATCAGTTGCAGTACACCATTCTGGGTATATATCCTGCAACCTGATATTGAACAGTGATGTAAATGTGAGGGCTACGCTTTGTCATGATGCTCGTGGTATGATGCAGGCTGGGACACCATCTGGTCATACTGATACTCGTGGGATGTATGCTGTGGGGAGGTCAGCACCTGCTACGTTACTGTGTGATGTCAGGGAGGCTATACCTGTTTGAGCTTTTGATAGTTGCTCCTTAGGGGATGGATGGGAGATATCCGCGCTTCTGAACCTGTTTTGCCACAGGGGATGTAGGCAATGCCACGGGTTCAGGTAGGTTTAGCCAGTATGCAGTAACTCATAGTGCATATCAGTGAGTGTCCACCCAGGTTCCCTGACATAACTGGAAGAAGGCTGTGTGATGGTATCCCACGGTCAGGTACCTGTCTGGTAGAAGTGGCCCTTGAGGAAAAGTCCATGAGGATTGTGAAGCTGTCTGCTAGTACAGATCACTGATGCCTTCCTGGGTCTGGGATTGTGCTCTATCATGTAGCAGCGTCCCTTGACATTGTACAGCTTATTAATGGTTAGTCTACCAGACAGGTCCCCTGCCATTGTAGTAGTGTGTCTTGTTGTTATTTGGGAGAGCATTAATCCATGCGGTCCACTTTTGTGGGGTGTCCATAGGAATGTGTATGTAGTTGATGGTGTGTGATTTCTCGATATGCCACTCTCACAAGGTCTCAGCAGGATCCTGAAGGATACTCACCTTACTTTGGTGAAGTGAGATGTTGGCTCATGAGAAGTTCACTCAAGATTTCTCACCCAGGATGGTGGAGGGTAAGCATGTATGTCCTGTGAGATACATGTATGTTCTGACCTTACCAATGAGGGGTATATTACAGTGGGAACATAGAGTCCCTATGTTGGTGATGAGCAGGTGCAATATGTATTCCCCTTGTGGCTGTGCTTGACTGGTTGTGCCAAAGCATATGATTCCACAAATCAGGAAAGTGACTGTTGGGTGAGGTTGTCGGGTTTGAGTAGTATCCCAGTCAATATATATGTGTATATGAAGTGGCATGAAGTCACATTAAATATAATGGGTGTCTCGTGGAGACCTTGCATATTCTCCATAGTTCCTACAAAAAGCCGAGTGTGGTTCTGAGTTTGGGGAGTGTGTTCTGTAGCAGGCAACAAACTGAAAAGGCAGGCTGCACAAATGTAGTTGTCTATGTATGGTCTGTGATGTGCTGCTACTTCAACCTGGAGGTGTGTGTATCTTGCAGGATTTATAAGTGATACTCCCCTAGTTGTGTTGTCTGTTCCAAGTCCGCCGTCAGACAGCATGGTATGGAAATACATAACCTGGTAGTGCTGATGCGCATGTTTAGCCTGAACCAGGTAATCTGTCAGTGTGATATTGCCCCCAGACTGAGGAGAGTCCCGAGTGGGCTACAATATTAGGTTAACACAACTGCTGTTGAGCAGCATTACCCTTAGCTCCATTTTAACCTGTAATGTCTATGGAGGTGGGTTTGTCTCTCTGAGCCCTGTATAAAAAAGACACTCTTGATGGCAGCAAGAGCCTTAGCCAGCATACCAAAGTTCAAGGGTGACAGGCAAGCTGTCCATAATGAAGCTTACGCGGCGTTGAGCATGTCACCATACACCGACAGACACACTGTATCCCCTATGAATGAAACAAATGTGTTAGCCAACTGTTAAAATGTGAGGCGTGTCCGTATACTGTGACATCATAATTGGTGGGGTGTAAGATGCTAGACAAGGCTGTGGATCATACTGGCCTGGCCATGATCAGAGTGTACCTCCATGTACCTGCGTCATGTGGTCCAGAGGTAACTTCGAGGCCGCGCACACCAGCATGGACAAATGATGGTGCCAGTCTTGTACTTGTTTGGAGTGGACCTGACTGCCTGTGCTATGTGGCAGGATCCTGGCATTCCGGGGCCAGACAGCCCAAGTGATCATTCCCTTGTCAGGGCTGGGTGGAGTGTACGCCATTGTGTCTGAACATAAGTGTTGCCTATTACAAGTGTATTAGGTGTGTTGTTTAGCCCGGCGAGCAGTGGACTGTGTGGCACACAGACATTGTGAACTTAGTGTGATATGTGGGTATTTCTGTAGAGGTAGCAGGTGTGTGTGTGTCTGTTTTATGGGGCCTCTGCTGTTTAGGCAGAGTATACACTTACAGCATCCGAGTATGTCAATGGGTTTTGAGTGCTGTTGCTAGAGGATATGTGGACTGATATGTGGGTGTGTGTGGCTACTTTCACTCACCTGGATACACTGTGCCAGCCAAGGGCCTAGAGACTCTCAGCCCCTGTATATCCTATAGTGCATCCTTACACATATATCTGGTTTGTCGAGAGGAGGAGAGGGTTGCTTTATGCACATGAGGCAGATGTGACATTGTGTCAATATCACAATATCCACCAGCTGGACTGAAGAGTTCACATTGTAAAATCACCCCTGACATGCCAGGATATTATCATGACATACTCTGTAGCCTGACTGCTAAAGGATCAGTAGGGTGTTGCTTTTTAAAGAGTATAACAGGGATTAGTGCCTGCGTCCAAGTAGTGTGGATGTAAAAGAGGAGCTGAGAAGGAGTCCATGACTGAATCCTCATGGCACCTCCTTCCGCTTATGTCATAAATATAAAATGTACAAAGATATATGTCCTGAGTCAGGGGCCAACTGTACCTGAGGTCAAATGCCAACATCATGACAGATACAGGCCCATATGTACATACCCATACCCCACTGCTAATAGTCCACATCATCATACCAGGAGATATCACATGTAGAATGGATGATAGCTACCCCCACTGCCAAAAGCATGGCAGTGCAGGTGGAAGCATTGACCACACATGTGCTGCACAAACTACAGAACAAACAGATCGCACCTGAACAGTTATCCGAGCCGCACTCTACACAGGATGTGGAACTCGGCTGGAATGTGTCATAGCTAAGGCGCGGCACTCCTGGCAAAGTGTTGGTGCACAAATACACTATGGGAAGTCAAGTCCAGTAATGCCTTTGAGGTCTGATCTAAAAATCATGGAGTCCATCATGGTTGCAGCTCATAAAATAGAGCTATTGAAGCTGACACACACACAACCCTACCTAACTGTGGTATGTTCATGTATGGATCATGGTTACCTAAACATGCTAGGACTGTTTGCAAGGCAGTCACCCAGGATATACATCAATGAACACATCTAGACATGTGTCATATAGACTTCTTGAATAACCCTTTATCAACATCCCAGACACGCGTAGTATCCACAAAACCAAGAAGCTGTGCATAAATATGTGTTGACATATGATTTAAATGTCAATGTGGCCCACAGATAGATCACACAAGGTAAGGATACCTGGAGGTCATAAGTTCAAGCTTTCGTTGACACCTGCTGGACTTACATGGACCATTCTCTGGAATGGTATAAAACAAAGTGTACAATATTATCACCATGGTCCAGTGCGATTTCATGTCACCATCCTATAAATACAGCAGGAGAAGGGAAACCAGCTAGGTAGCTTGGCAATAGAGCCTTGCCAGTGTTAGTGCATCTCTCTCTCTCTAGTATCATAAATATAGTTAGGGTAGGGGTTTGAATTCTGCATAAGTTGCAGTGTGTGTGTGTGTGTGTGTGTGTGTGTGTGTGTGTGTGTGTGTGTGTGTGTGTGTGTGTGGGTGGGGCCAGTGTGTATGTGTGCAGTTGTTCTTAGAAAGGGAGTGCCCTTTTGAGACTGGGAAAAAATACACTACTAGAAGATGTACATTCCTCTTTTGAAAGACTGGATGATGTCACCCATCCTAGAAATACAGCAGGAGAAGGGAAACCAGCCGGGGCTGTGTGTGTATGTGTGCAATTGTCTCTTGAAAGGAGTGCCCTTTTGGAGATCTGGGAAAACACACTTAGAAGATGTACATTCCTCTTTGGAAAGACTGGATGATGTCACCATCCTAGAAATACAGCAGCAGAAGAAAAACAGCCAGTATAACAAATAGCGCAGACTCATGCTAATGCTGCCTCTCTCTCCCCGGGTATCATAACATCGGGTAGGTAGGATTTGAAATCCTGAAAATGCTGACTGTGTGTGTGTGTGGGGGTGTATGTATGTGCAATTGTCTCTTTGAAAGGAGTGCTCTTTTGGGACTCGTGAAACACACTAGGAAGATGTACATTCCTCTTTGAAAGACTGATGATGTCACCATCCTAGGAAATACAGCAGGAGAAGGAAAACTAGCAGGTATACAAATAGCATGCCGCTATAATGTGTTCCTCTCTCTCCTATCAAGTGGCAACATAGGTAGGTAGGGGTTTGAATCCTGCAAAAGTGTATGTGTGTGTGGGGCTGTGTGTGTATGTGTGTAGCTCTTTGAGAGGTGTTCTTTCTTGGAGACTGGGAAAACCCAGTAAAGGAGGTACATTCCTCTTGGAAAGTCTTGATGATGTCACTCATCCTACAAATACAGCAGGAGAAAGTAAACCAGCCAGTAAAGCAAAAAAAAGCGTAAGCAGTGTTAATGCCACTCTAGTATCAGCAACATTGTTAGGTAGGGGGCTTTGAATCCTGCAAATGCTGAGGTGTGTGTCGCCTGTCACTGTTGGTCAACATGGTGTGGGATTTGCTTTACTATGGTATGACATAGTATGATGACAACAGTAAGTGCGTATGGGTAGACATCAGGTATCTGTGCGGCAAATATATATGTACATGTCCCCCTCAATCAGTACATAGGTGAAAGCTCCGTATACTACATGAATAGTATTTGTTTCCATTGACAGGTTGTGCCGCGCATTACTACTGAGATCGGTGAGGTCACATATGGCAATGTAGTATGTGACAAGGGCCCATCCACTGTCGTGGGTTCTGGTGACCAAGGTCATTCCGCGGCAATACACACACCCATGACAGTTACTGAAGAGTAGTGTGAGTGAGGGTATGCATGGCCAAAGGGAATATAAAGTATTATGGTCATACACAACAAAGTCTGCCAAGAATGGATAGTCTTTATAGGTGTATGACTCAGCCTTGTGGATATGCACTAGGCCTCTAATGTCTGTGATACACCCTGGAACCTCCAAGCAATAGCTATGGATATGTGGATATGAAGGACACATGACATAACATGTAATCTGTGGTGTCATTACAATGGTACCCGACATACATGTTGAGGGCTACCACCAGTGGTACCGATGTGTGGTAAATCAAGGATACTATGTATAGTACATGAGGATGACTGTGCTATAGTTGGCTTACTAAGCTTATACAGCATGTATCACACAGGCCAGGTATCTGTCTGTATTGATACCCTGTGTAGGATATGCCCCATCCAGGGAATGCATTGGCTATGCCATTCCATGCATTCCAAGATTTGGATGGACACATCCCTAGTGTCCTACGGCATGTTCTGGCGATGGGCTATATGACACACACAGGTGTGGTCACAGTAATGGTGGTGGCCCACCACTGGTTAGTGTTATCATCACCACTGGTTAGTGTTATAGCAGCACCGAAGGATCCAATTGATACCGTTCCACTACTGTGTGTCAATTGTCAGGACATCATCCAATGATTGCTTATAGTCATACCGTTGAGGTTGTGTATACTACCAGACTGCAAATCATTGACTGATATTAACGGTATCACCTGCAGCATAGCGTCAATCCATGTCATACACACATCTACCCATATTAGTACATAACTGTAGTAGAATGCATACCGGCCATTGAAAGATGCAATGGGATGTTAATAATGTGTACGACAGGGTATGCCACATGTCCCATGTGTCCACTATGCACGACATCCAGACAGTGCGCACCTACCATGTTCACAGATGTACACTTGTTAATCTGTACTGCAATACCGCACACACACGTACTGTCACTCGCTAACACATGCTGGCAACACATCACACATCAGCCAAGTGGCACATGGGTGGATAATACATACTAGACCTAACAGTGGTGTGTAAACAATGCTACATTGACAAATGAGAGCTTTGATGCATAATGTCTGCTCAGATATACCTACAAGGATGTAGTTAGACTTCCATGTTGACAACTCCTATTATTGCTACACTGCTATAGTGTCACCCTGTGCATCAGCACATGTTACGCCAGGGGCCTGTCCCTCCATCGATAATGCAGATGACAGGAGGTGGCACAGGTATCATCATATGCACAGGGCATTTCCTTTTGTTGTTTGCCAGAGCCTGACATTGACCCATCCAATCTGTGTGTGTGTGTGTGTGTGTGTGTGTGTGTGTGTGTGTGTGTGTGTGTGTGTGTGTGTGTGTGTGTGTGGGACAACAGTACAGCATGGGCCAATGTTGATGTAATGTGTGTGTGTGTATGTGTGGGAGCCCTAGTTGTTTGCTTAATGTGTGTGTGTCTGCATGCACACAGCTCCACCATGTGGCTGCCATATACGGTGGATTGTGGGACAGCCACAGACTGTACCTGCTTGTCTGTACAGATCACTGTCTCTGGCCAGGGACACAGTACCTGTGCCTGGCAGGGGTGCTATGGACAGTATCGGGCACCAACCCTGACTGGGTAGTTTCATCAGAGGCAGAGGTGGCTGACTGGACCCATGTCCCTGTTGGGACTGGCCAGAGCCACATGCACGCGGTCTACTGGGATGGACAATGGACAGACCAGCCCCAGCATTGCTGGCTGGTACGCCACTATGGGAGTGGCTGTGAGCCGCGGGCCGCCCGACCACTGCCAGCTGTTGCTGTTACTGGCATCCGCCCGGCCAATGTCGCGAACCGCCCCGCACTGTCCTGGCTTGAGGAAGACATGTTGTGGAGGGCATTTATTGTCTCCCCAACATCTATCAATGACCTCGTGTATGTCCAGATGGCACTGGCAAGGTCACGGATGCTGTCATTGATAGCGTGTTATGTACCCTCTGCCTTTAAGTCCCTGCCTGGTGTACCATTCCATACGTGCCTTTAGCCTGCATTACAGCCCGGAACATAGTGGTTGTTGTAAGACCTGTGAGGGCACACACCTGCCAGGGCAATACGTCCAGTGATGCTCCCCTAAGAACCCCTGACCTCTTCCTATGTGGTATCATTATGGTCTACGGCTATGGCGGTTGTGAGGGGATGCATGTGCCATGGGTATCACACTCTCCTGTTCAATGCCAACTATATGCTGTCCTTCCCCCATGGCCATTGGTGGTGAAGGATGTAATGGCAGTATGAGTGTGTGCATAGATGGGGTTGAACTCCGTGTACTGTCGATTAGTGGACCAATGCCAGACCCTGTCAAATCTCCCTGTGTCAAAATACATGTTTCATCATCACCACTATCTGTGGCAGTGGCTTCAGGTCGCCTGCTGCTTTCAAAAAAACAAAAAGCCAGCAAAAATGGTGGAATATACATTCATATAAATTTATTAATATAAAGACAAGAGGGAATATCCCCCCTGACCACAAATATCCAAACCGGTTTCGGCAACAAAAAAGAGCCTTCTTCAGTGGATAAAAAACAGTAGAAACAACCAATAAGCAGTATATATATATATATATATATATATATATATATATATATATATATATATATATCCTCAGTGTAATGTGAGAACCAATGAAAACAGATAATAGATGATTCAAAATTGGTCATTAAGACAAGGTGGAAATAGAGCTCCAAGTTTAACTATCCATTTCCTTTCTTTAAAATTAAGTAGCTCATGCCAACTGTGTTTATCCCTACATGTACCCTTAATACAATCAATAATAGCAAACTTAAAGGAAGCTGATGAATGCTTTAAAACATGTTTATATAAAGCATTATTTTGACGTTTGTTTCTGATGTCGCTAAGGTGTTCACCAATTCTTAAATGGAAAGGTCTGGAGGTTTGCCCCACATAAAATGCAAAGCAAGTACAAGTAACCAAATGTGTTGAAGGATCTACATTGCTATTTAAGGGATTTTCCTGTATCATATAATAATTTGTCCAAGGATGAAGTGCAGAGTGTGGATGAGCTTATGAACAAAAATAATTTAGTCATAACTCAGGCTGACAAGGGTGGGGCAGTTGTGGTCCAAGATAAGGTCAAATATGATGTGGAGGCCATGAGACAATTGGGGGATAAAGAATATTATATGCATATGCCCCTGGACCTGTCCCCTCACCTTCAACTGAAGATTGAACAATTCTTGACACAAGCAGTAGAGGAGGGTATTATAACACAGGCTGTGAAAAAACAACTTATTGTTCCATTTCCTAAGAAACAATATTTTTATTTGTTGCCCAAGATACATAAGCATGCTATCAATCCACCAGGTAGACCTATTGTCTCAGGACATGGGTCCCTTACTGAACCATTGTCTGAATATCTTACTCATTTCTTAAAACCATTGCTGTCTTCCATCAGAGTGAGGATTCAAGACACCACTCAATTTTTGGATATAATTAATGATACACAACTTGAGCCCCATTGGCTATTATGTACTCTGGACATCACCTCTCTCTATACCAATATTCCACATTGGGCGGGCTTGCAAGCCTTGGATTATTGGTTGGCTAGATCTGGTCTCTATCGTTCTGGATTTAACACGTTTTTGGTATGTTTGACAGAATATGTTCTGACCAGCAATGTTTTTACTATCAGAATCAATGTTTTTGGCAGATAAAAGAAACAGCTATGGGTGCATCTTTTGCACCCATTTATGCGGACCTATTTATGGCCTACATTGAGGAGGTCATGATTTATGACCCCAATCATAATATCTACATGTGCGAGATGGACATCTGGCGATGTTATCTGGATGATTGTTGGTTGGTGTGGAAGGCTGATGAGATTTATCTTCAGGAGTTTGTTGATTATCTTAATGATAATATATGGGGAATTGAATTCAAGATGAATTATCATAGATCTAGGATGTTATTTCTAGATGTGGAAATTAATAGGAATTTGGATGATACTTTGTCCACCACATTATTTAGAAAATTTCCTGAGTACAATTCCCTGTTACATGCCACCAGCTTCCACCCACAACATATCATCCAGAACATACCAAAATCCCAGTTTCTTAGGGCCAGAAGGATTTGCTCTAGTCAACATTCTTTTGCAGTCATTCGGGATGATCTTGTTCGAAGATTTACTGAGAGAGGTTATCGTCCAGGTATGGTTAATTTTGCCAAAAATTGGGCTTCTAATCTAAATAGGCAGGATTTATTATGTTACAAAGATAAGAACAAAGATGTTTTTCAGCAGACTTTACGGGTGGTTACCACTCATGGACGTAATTCCAGGGGCTTTATGAATATCATTCATAGACATTGGAATATTTTGATGGCAGATGAAAAGTTGTATCCCTTCTTAAGAGAAAGATGTTCTTTCTCTTTTAGAAGGGGACGCACATTGGGTTCCATGTTTAGTCATTACAAGAGGGCCTTTTTTGATTCTACAGGTTCCACTCAATTATCCCTAACTGGTAGACCGGTTTTGGGTTGTATTCCCTGTGGTAACTGTTCATACTGTGCTCGTGTCCAAAATACTCGGGAATTAAGTAGTAGGAATACTCCTGAGATTTTTTATATCAAATTTTGGGCCAATTGCAGCACTGATTGGGTTATCTATTTGGTTACTTGTACTTGCTTTGCATTTTATGTGGGGCAAACCTCCAGACCTTTCCGTTTAAGAATTGGTGAACACCTTAGCGACATCAGAAACAAACGTCAAAATAATGCTTTATATAAACATGTTTTAAAGCATTCATCAGCTTCCTTTAAGTTTGCTATTATTGATTGTATTAAGGGTACATGTAGGGATAAACACAGTTGGCATGAGCTACTTAATTTTAAAGAAAGGAAATGGATAGTTAAACTTGGAGCCCTATTTCCACCTGGTCTTAATGACCAATTTTGAATCATCTATTATCTGTTTTCATTGGTTCTCATATTACACTGTAGATATATATATATATATATATATATATATATATATATATATATATATACTGCTTATTGGTTGTTTCTACTGTTTTTTATCCACTGAAGAAGGCTCTTTTTTGTTGCCGAAACCGGTTTGGATATTTGTGGTCAGGGGGGTTATTCCCTCTTGTCTTTATATTAATAAATTTATATGAATGTATATTCCACCATTTTTGCTGGCTTTTTGTTTTTTTTGTCAGTTGGTATTTCATAGCCGAGCAATGGTCATACGTGCACCTTTTCATTGTCATTCCGCCTGCTGCTTTCGCCAAGCCCTACCTCAGCACCTGTGAAAGGAAGACAGGAAACACACGTTACGGTCTGCACATGCACACATGCACACATGAACACATGCACACATGCACACATGAAAACATGCTCACATGCACACATGCTCACAGGAACACATGCACACATGCACACATGAACACATGAACACATGCACACATGCACACATGCACACATGCACACATGCACACAGGAACACATGCACACAGGAACACATGCAGAAAGGAACACATGCACACTTTTCACGATAGCAGATACACACACACAACAGAAATCCAAATCATACTCAATACTGGTTAAAGGTGGGTGACAGTATCACAAGGCAAACAGTCATGCACACATGTCAGCATGCAGAATAAGTGTTGCTCAAGTCCATGCAGTGTGAGTGTAGACAGCCATAGTTGATGACAGTGTACATGGCTGTAGTGCATGTGTGTACATGTTCATTGATTGCCTACACCCTGGAACACAATGTGTACAAGGACACAACATTTCTGTGCAAGTATTATAAGCTCTGCAATGTCCTGTGCACCATCACACACAGGTATACATACCATGGCTGCGTGTGTTATCTGTGTGTCACATGGATTTCCATGTCTGATTGCAGTGTCTGTGTCTGTAGTAGATAATTGTGGACACAGGTATAGCAAATGCATGCTATGTACACACGCGGGATGAGTGGTGCATGTATACGTGATGGGATACCAATCCTGGACATGGCCATTGTAACAGTATGGGGTGTAGTACCATTAGCCATCATCATCATGCATCATGTGGTCACTCAAGGCCACTTAAGTGTGCTAAACCACTGCCTAGCAATCTGTACCTGAACCGCAGTGCTGCGGTTAACTTCACAATTACACAGCCACGTTGCACAAGGGTGTGTGAGGTGTCCAATAGGAAACATTGCCTAACATGACTGTGTTATGTGTTGAGGAGTGTTGCACAACCCCATGCTAAGCCCTTACCACTCAGGTATGGTATGTGTGGTGCGTGAATGACATGTGGGATACTGAAGTGTGACCTGCCAGTGGGTGTCCGGTTACACTATGTGTAGCATGTTGAGGTGTACTGCATATGACAAACATGTTATGTTGTGTACATGTGTGTCAACTATGCCTATCCAATGTGCAGTACAGTGTTGCCACATTTGTGTCTGATGCTCTGTGCATTGCATGTGAATGAGGCTGCTACTGACATTACTGAGATGTTTCACGTCTCACAACAAACATGCACAGCATGCATTATGCGTAGGTGTGTTATGCGTACATGGCCTACACCTCACCTATGACATGCACAGTTCAATACCAAGTTTAAAGTGTTAACACACCCACCAGCATGTAACGTCTGCCCTGCTGTCACACCAGAGGGACCTGCAAGAATATGACACAGTCAGTGGCCACACCTGTGGCATTGCTACTGTGAGTGTGCTAAACTACAGTAGAACAACAGGCATAGGTGTACAGAAACTATTCAAATTATCAGTACTGCACACAATAGGCAGCACAACTGCTAAACACAGTACACATCTCACACATGCATAATCTAACAATACAGGTAACAGTAGTCTACAGCTAGGGCATGTTACCTGCACACTCCATGTCACTATGCTTGGTGGCTCCGGCCTCCATGATGACATGTGTGATGCTGTTGTTGCTGTAGGCCAGGGGCCACCACACTTAGCAGCAGTTCCTCCACTCTGGAGAGGGGGGGATGTATGGCCACCCCACCACTTGTGGCAAGCTGTTGTCTGTGGATATCAGATGCACGCCACCGGACATGTCTGATTAAATCACTGCAGTAATGGCGTACCTGCTCATATGTCTGGTTATGCATGCCTATGTCATTTACCCGACTAACAAGTTCTTGCCACAGTGCAGTACGCTCCTGCTGGTGGTGGCTGGCCCTTGAAAACAGCAGGGTATAGTGCTGTACCAGGCTGTGGTGGATTTCCTGTTCCTCTGTAGCTGTGTAGCAGGTGTTCCTGTGATGAGCCATTAACCTGGAAGACAAGTAAACGATATGTGTGAGCAAGTCATGTGGCACACTTAACATTATACAGTACAGATATCAGTTAACTGCCATATATAGCATCTGTTCGTCTGTCAGAGGAATATCTGTGAATCTCAAAGGGGAGGCTACTGTCCACCTGTGTCCCATGCTCCCTTCTGACACCTTCAGTGTTAGTCAGGCAACCACCTATCTTGTAGTTAGTGGGTAAAGTGTTTTGGAATGGGGTATGGCACTGCTGTATCAACACTGGTGTTCAGTCCATGCCTTGGTCATCATGCACCTGTTGCAATACGTCTGACCTTGTGTCTCCCTCTCTCACTATATATATATATATATATATATATATATATGAATATTTATATACATATACATTTATATATCACTCTATATATACATATCTATATATATCTATATACATATATGTGTATATATATATATATATATATATATATATATATATATATATATATATATATATATATATATATATACATATCTATATGTATCCATAGATATCCATATATATCTGTATATATCTATATATCTCTATATATATCTATATATGTATATATCTATATATATCTATATATGCATATATCTATATATCTACATATCTATATATCTATATATATATCTATATATGTATATATGTATATATCAATATATATACATATATCTATATATATATATATATATATATATATATATATATATCTGTATCTATCTATATATATATATATATATATATATATATATATATATATATATATATATATATATATATATATATATATGTATATATATATATATATATATATATATATATATATATATATATATATATATATATATATATATATATATATATATATATATATATATATATATATATATATATATATATATATATATATATATATATATATATATATATATATATATATATATATATATATATATATATATATATATATATATATATATATATATATATATATATATATATATATATATATATATATATATATATATATATATATATATATATATATATATATATATATATATATACATACTTGTAAACAGCCACTGCTGTACATATACATGCACATATGGGCAGATATACTGGCCACCTTTCATGGTGGGAATATCAACTATGGAACAGTTGTGAGACATACGATTATGTAATAATATTGCACTGTGTTGTGCAGAATGCATTTTGCTATCCTCAGGCCGTATAGACGTAGCAGACCTCACTGGCTGTAATTCAGTCCCACAGCATTTAACCACCACATGACATATACCTGCACTGCTTGCTGTTTTCAATGCCACACACTACAACCTACATAGATATGTGCACATAGCAACCTTCAAATACATATATATGTCCAGCCTTCACTAACAGTTGCAGTATGTCCCTTGCCCTATGCACATCTGCATATACATATAGATACGGACTGCTAACACATAAGGAGTGTTCACAGAATGTAGAGTACCCTTCAGACACATCATTCGGATGCCAGCAAATACATCTGTGTTACATACCTTACCTTTGTATGTCTCACCTCAGTCTGTTGTACCTGTTGATGTTTTTTTATTTTTATTTATTTAGGTCGGTGTCCTCCACTGTCTCTGTTTGTTTTAATTTTTGTTTTGGTTGGTCGGTGTCTCCAACCACCTCTGTGTTTTTTTTTTTTTTTTGGTTTGGTCTCTCCAACTGTTTGTCTGTCTGTCTGTCTCTCTCACTTGCTCTCTCTCTCTCTCTCTCTCTCTCTCTCTCCAGTTGCTGCAATGATATTATTGCATGTGTGGACAGCAGGTACAAGCTGCTTTTTTAGGTATCTGCACATGTGCATGTGATGGCCTCTGCACCAGTTGGTGCCCACCATTTAGTAATTGCATGCAGCCTGCTATGTGGTAATTGCAGTTCTCAGTGTGATTTCAGGACACTGCTATAAAATGATAGGTTAGGTAGGTGTAGGCCTTTCAGTTTTGCAAGGTGGGGACCATGCTTGTTTGCTGTGGACACTGTTGTGTCAGTCAGAAGGTTGGTATATGTCTCATATCTGAAGCTAGGTTGTAGCCAGTGAAATGCATGTTGTACTAAAACCTGACTGTTGCTTCTTCAAGTACACTCTTCTCAGTGTGTAAGTTTACTCACACCTCCTATTGCTAACACTGGATACATGGGAGTATGTACTTTCTTTTGGAATTAGGGAATTAACTGGCATACAACAGTAGTTATTGCAATGTATTCATATGGCTTTCCTATTTTCCCTTTACATCCAGTCCTTGTAATGCATGTCATATTTCTTTATTGCAATGTATTCCTATGGCTTTCCTATTTTCCCTTTACATGCACTCCTTGTAATGCATGTTATATTTCTTTCAGCACCAAGTGATTGTATGTATGCTGTGGCTTAGTGGTACATCATGCAGACTGGTGAGTCCAAGGTGTGGGGTTTGGGACTGACAAGAGTATTTTATTTTGCTGCTGAGCAATACAAGGGCCTTGTCATACAGAGTGACAAAGGCACTTTGAAGCAGTTGTAAGCGAGTTGGCGTGGGTTTGCGCGACGCTTACCGATGCTAAGCAACACTTAGCTCAGCTTAGTGTATTTTAGCAATGCTAAGCTAAGCTTAGCTTAGCTCATTTTATGTTAGCAATAGTAAGCTAAGCTTGGTGGAGCTTATCATATCTTAGCAATGCTAAACTAGGCGCACACATGTGCACACTGGTGCAAACTCGCTTACTACTGTTTACAAGTGCTCACTCCCGCTAACCCCCGCGCTCATGTCTTTGACAGAAAAGTAAATAGGGAGATAGGAATGTGGTGATAAAGGGTGCTCAGAGAGGGGAAGACAGTAGGGAAACTAGCTTGGGATGTACAAGATGGGTGTGGAGAAGGTCCATAGCTGCCCATTTCTTTACCAGCAACAGCTGTGCATATGCAATATATTAGGTGGGATATTTTAAACCTTCCACCCCTGAGAGAGTGGTGAGGACATCTAAGTATGTTGTACTACCAGTTATGAATATCAGGCACATGCACTGTTTGTGAACTGCTATACTGTCATTAGTACCTTACTCACATCTGAACAGTTTGTGGTTTGTGTTGGCATTAGCACAGTCTGCTCAGGACAACTGGACATATTTATGTACTGTGTATGCCTACCTAAACCCTTGGTTGTGCCTGACTACACAGGTATATAGTACCTTTGGGTAGGGGTGCAGAACTGCAGTGTGCATTATTTATTATTGTGTGATGTTTATCTTACTGAACATGCAGAGTTGCTGTGAACCTGTAAGTCTATGAAGGCTTGTAGTCTGTCTGAGTAGCTCACACCTGTGGACATATCCAGATGGTAGACAGAGGTCAGCCTAGTATTCTTTGACTGTGCACCACAGCAGTCTTTTCAGCACCTAAACAATGGCATTGTCACAGGTGGTTGCTAGCAGTACATGGCTACATCCTTTGCTATTTCTGTGTTGTACTTCTACATAAGGGCATGCTTGTGGGATTCATTCTACAGCTATTTGCAGAGTGTGTAACAGCAGACAAGCTGATATGCCTGTGTGTTTCTGACTCTTCCAGGCCTCAGACACTCTCACGTATATATTTAAACAGCCTCAGGGAAAGGTACATATAACTGGTATACACCTGTCATATAGTTCAGACATTTTGCAGTTCAGACTTTGGGTGATTCAGAGCATTTCTATTACTACACCTTTTCTAATGTGCAAGCGGTGTCAAGTCTCACTTATTGACATTTGTTATTAAGTGAGATTTAACACCTTTCTGCCTACTTTTAGTACATTTCACAGGGAGTCAGAGGGGCACAGCTGACATTTGTTTACAAATCAGGGTCATCACTGTAGAGCAGTCACTGTTGGGAGGTCTGGCCTGTGACCTATGCAAATATGCCAGTGTTTATCCTGCCCTGATACTGTGTGGGGTTTGTAAGCTGCTACTGTAACCTTATTCCCTACTAGCATGGCTCATTCTCTTTTCACAGTCATGTCATGCAATTCAACAACACCTGCTGGTTAAGGCCCACAGTACAAGATTTGTGTTATGGCATTCCTATTTTCCCTTTCCATTCCCTCATAGTAATGCATGATATATTTATTACAGCAACAAGTTATTGTATATCTGCTGTGGCTCGGTGGTAATTCATACAGTCTAGTGTGTCCAAGGTCCGGGGTTTGAGACTGACAGGGGTATTTTATTTTGCTGATGAGCAGACTACAGGCCTTGTCATACAGAGTAACTAAGGCACTTTTAAGCAGTTGTAAGTTGGTTTGAGCGGGTTTGCGTGATGCTTATCTATGCTTAGCTAAGCGCACACAAGCACATACCCACTGACTACTGCTTAAAAGTGCTTACTCCCGCTAACACCCACGCTAATTTCTTTTAATGAAAAGAAAATGGGGAAATAGAAAGTGGTGAAAAGGGGGCACAAAGAGGGTAGGACAGTAGGAAAACAAGCTCAGGATGTGCAGGAAGGATGTAGGGAAGGCCCATAGCTGCCCAATTCTTTACCAGCAACAGCTGTGCATATGTTAGAAATTCAGAGTGAAATTTGAAACCTTCCACCCCTGAGAGAGGAGTGAGGACAACAAAGTATGTTGTACAGCCAATTGTAATTATCAGTTTACATGTCCAGCAGACATGTGTGTGAAATGAGCAGCTATGTATGGGGCGTAATATTTTTTGTGGGCACAGATTGCCCTTTTTTTTTTTTCAGGTAGGAGTGGAATGTGAGGTAAAGGAAGTAGGAATATTGAGGGAGGTGGGTTGGGGAGGTTAACAAACAAGACAAACAAGATGCATACAGGGGCGGAGTATGACACATGTGGTGGGTACACACAATTGACGGGGATGGATGCTTGGATATAGCAAGCCCATGAGCACACAGATGGCAACAGTGGAACTGAGATCCTCACCCATGGGCAGTTACCACTGTGCCTTCACAGCCCAGGCCGAGGCTGTGCTGGGGGCTGGATAGGATGGGCAGGCACACCCGTGAGTTGCGCCACTCTCACCTCAAGCTGGCATAGGGGATCAGTCACAGAACGCCTGATCTCACTACGCACCACAGCCCGGACCCTTTGGAGGGTGAGTGGAGGCTTTCCTCTGGCCACGCTTGCAGAGGGGGGCGAGCCCCATCCCCTGCAGCGCTTCCACCTGAAGGTGGCACAGGGCCACCGGAGGAGGAGGTCCCGGGCTGGGCACTGGTGCCAGGTGCAATCGCCAGCTGAGGTGGGAAAGGTAGATCTGCTGGGACCCGCCTTCCCTGTTGTCCTATGTTTAGCAGTATTTAATGGCATTTTGGGTTAGTAACAACACCATTCCAAATTAGTTGTAACAGCATGCATTAGTATTCCCATTAACCTAACACACATGAATTCCAAACATTGAACAGCAAGCATAACCCATGCATATTTAGAACAACAGTGGACATTCCAACAGCATGCAGGGTTGATTGGTGGCAACGGGCCATCAGGTTTGGATATGTGAACAGGGCACATGCATCAACGTACATGCAGATATGTATAAACCAACAGAACAAATGTTCATATGAATTAATTGTGAATAGACATACCCATTTTGGTGTGGAATGGCATCATTTGTGAACATAACATAGGATGGTAAAATATTACATTAACAACTTAAAATACCTATATGTATACTGTACATTCCTACTAGATGCAGATATATATCCCCTACATGTATTAGTACAGTTTCCTGTATGTAACCTTAGAAATGTTGGTGATGGAGATGTTACTGCTACATTAATATGCATTCCATTTGTATTCATATTTGTTCATATCTGGCTGTGTTCAGGTAAAGTATCCTGCTACATTTGAACAGTTACGTACAGTTCTAGCAACTCACTGACATTTGTGAGATCACAAGCTGCTCATGTACCGGATTAACATGTACATACTATACATGAAACAGTTGAGGACTATAAATATTCCTCTGAGATACTGGCATTCCCATCAGCCAGTTTATATGGGCCTAGACAACTGTGGATGTTCAGCATTTCATACATCCATACTATCTCCATAATGCAAGGGCACAACAACATATCCAAAATGTGGGACAGACACAGTCCAGGTATTGTACTTTATTAAAAACATTTCACTCTTTGGTTGTGGCTGTCTCATTCATTTCATTATGTAGTGCATGCAGTATACCTTTATTCCAGACTTCTTACACCTTTATTGGTAGCTTCAAACTCTTTCTCACACTCTCTCACTTAGTTTATATTTACATTTCAGGATGGTACTTAATTCCAGGCTTTATTAACATTTATTACTGGGTTACAACAATCCTTTCCAGCTGACTCACTTATTTCATATGACAGTATATACAAGGATGTATTCAAGACTTGTCTGTCCTTTATTGATGGATTAAAACACTCATTTTCAGGCTGAAGCAGTTATCTGATATTACAATACAGGTGTAAACTCTATTTGAGACTTGTTTACTCTTTATTAATGGATTACAATACTCTTTTTCAGGCTGCATCACTTATCTGATCTTAGAATACTAACAGAAGCTTTACTCTAGGCTTATTTGACCTTTATTACTGGGTTACAACACTGAACTCTTTTACAGGCTGTCTCACTTATATTCTAAAATAATACCAGCTGAATAATTACTAACCTGCCTGGTGGTGCAGCCTTAACAGCCTATCATCATAGGCTTGCCGATTCGTGGAATGAACACCTGCAGCTGTAATATAAATGAAGGGATATTGGAACATACATATCCATACTATAGGCTAGGATAGCATTTCTTACATACTTAATTACATGGATACTTAGTAGTGGAGCATTGGGCATATGACGGGCCTCCTGGATCCATCGGTTCAGTTGGTCCTCCTTTCGATGTGTCAGGTCCGCATGGTGGTGAAGGACCTGCTCACCAGTTCTGGGAATGCCTGTCTCACTGGTAAGATCATGTGCCAACTGGTTCCACACCTCTGCCTTGTACGCTCCCCATTGAACCTGGCCCTGCATGAGTCGGCCTTCATGTTTGTGGCCTAAGAGCCAAACCATATATTTAGAATCCTCAATGCCCCACCCTTGCGCTCTAAAGTGATTACCTTCTCTGACGCCAGCCACCCTGACTGCAAGTGGGTACCACAATCAGTTATTGTGAGTATTCCCGCCTATGGGACTTAAATATGCCGCATTTCCCACACTTTTTTGTGATTGGCCATTTTTGAGAATTCTGTGCTGACTGCAGACCTGCTTAGTAATGGTTAATCTACCATTTCTATGTATATGTACGCTAATAGTGGCTGTTTCTCCTAAGCTGTCATGGCTTAGTGGTTCTGTGCTTTGATTATGATGCATAGGGTCCTGGGCTCGAACCTTGTCACTCATTTATTTTAATACTGTCTAGACAGGCTAGGGGGTGTGGCTGCTTTTAAGCAACCTAGCTCTATGTTGCTCAACGGTGCCATACGGTGCCCTGGTTGGCGCGACACGCACATCCGCACAAACACATTGCGCTGGGTAAAGCGCTTTTAAACGTTGGGCAACTATATTGCGCTGAGTAAAGTGCTATTAAACTATGGGCACCTCTGTTTAGCTGGGTAAAGCGCTATTAAACTATGGGCACCTCTGTTTAGCTGGGTAAAGCGCTATTAAACTATGGGCACCTCTGTTTACCTAGGTACAGCACTGCTTAACAACATGCTATTATATATCTGGGTCCTTTAAAAATATATATTTTGTTCACTGATACAGTGGCCATTTCACTGCTTTTAATTAAATTTTAATCATAAATGTCTGGTATTATTTCAAATTCTGATTTAAAACATAACTAAGAAGGGGAGTGGTGGGACACGAACTGTGAATGCCTTCTCTTTGTGCATACGCTCTACCATTACGCTATTGCAATTTGGATTAATTTGCATAAATAGTTCTTATATGCTCTTCAATATCACAATTGCTAACTGTGGTTAAGCAATGGGCACACCCTTGCAAACAAGCGCAAATACGGGCAGCTATATCATGGATTTAAAAATATATTTATTTGTTACGTTTTATAACTGTGATGGGGGTTTACAGTGTCAGGGAGTGTGGTGTATGGTGCAAGTACATTTGAGCGAACTCGCTCTTGTCTGTTGACACTATGTTTTTTAAAACCTTGCAGGGGCGCAGACTTTTAGACTGCTCTGCAGTCGGACACGCCCCCTGCTTGCCTACTCAGTCCTTGTAAGAGTTACGAATGAATCAACATACCCTCATGAATATTCCTGGCATGCTGACGTCATACCGTTCAACTGCAGCCTCTGAGTAAGACATATTAAGTCTTAGACGGAGGTTTCGTGAATCCAGCCCCAAGTATTATTGATATACATGTTAAATTCACTTCCCTTCACCCATCAGTGTGACATTCGAGCTGGCCCTGCCCTACTTAGTAGCTGTCATAATAATATAACCCTTATGTACTTTAAAAAAAAATTAATAATGATGTGGTACCTATTTAACCAAATTATTAACTAGATTATTAAGTCTGTGATTTTATCAAAGACAATATACTACATGGCTGGAGATATATAAAAGCCTTAGACCATTTGGCAATCAAAAAAAAAAAAATATATATATATATATATATATATATATATATATATATATATATATATATATATAAATGTATACATATACACTTTGTAATATATTTATGTATATTTATATTTATATATTTATGTATTATATTTATATATTTATCATATACATATTATTTATGCATTTATATTTATATATTTGTATTATATTTATTATACAATTTTGGCACAGAAAGAAGGCTATGCACCCCATATAAACTTGTAGCTTACTTAGTAAACAATGAATTGTTATGTTTAGTAAAAAGAAATGCATGAACAGGAATTGAGTCTCTTACTGGTCTGAGTTAGTTTTATTTATTTATTTATTTATTTGATCTTGGGCTAATAATTTAAGCCAAGCTTTGTTTTTTCTCTGCTTCATTGTATCATTCCACATAAATGAATTTATGATGGCTAAATGGGACATACATAATTCATTCTGTTGAAAGAATATAAAAGTTTACTTGCTGATCTGAAGACTAAATCTGTATTTTTTGGATGCTTAAATGTGTAAATTCTTGACGTAATACTCCTTTAGATGTTCATGTCTATAGCAGTATGTAGGGTGGTTTGTGACAAACAAAGATGTAATTGTAGTCAACTTCAAAACTTAAAATGTATATTTATTGACAATTAGGTAACATGTAGAAAACAGATTTGTCTGCAGTCTAACAAAAAAGTTACCTTTCAGCTAGTCATTTTCATAGTACAGCAAACGTTTATACTTAGCAGCAATTTCCATTAGAGCAGCTGGCAAAATCAGACAGTACTCATGGAGACCTCTAATTATCAGAATAGCTCTTTTCCCAATTACAGTAACAGGGGACAGCAAAAACAGCTTCACCTTCAAGACTGGCAGTAATAACTGCAGCTGTCTTCTGCTCACGAGGGTAAGGTCTTTTCCCCTCATAAGGATACTCTCCAGATTGCCTTCAGTCTTCCTCCCTGGTATTTGTAACTCCAATGAAAGAACTCCTCAGACCCTAAGATCATGAATCTGTTGTGCATTAATGGACTGTGCTTCACATACCCATATGTACAGCTGCCCCTCATCACTTCTAGCATCATTGCTTGATTGTGTTTCAATCTCTTTAAAATAATAATTTACTACTATGCTGTCTGGCCCTTCTAGGCTAGTATATTTAAAGGGACCACCAACTATAGCTCTGTCTTTATCTATCTATCTATCTATCTATCTATCTATCTATCTATCTATCTATCTATCTATCTATCCCTACACATATAAACTCATAATACACACACATACATTTCCCCTTCTTGCTTTCTAGGCTGAAATAACATGTTTGTGATTTTACTATAAAGAAAAAACAAACAGAAATAAAAAGATCAAAGAAAAACACTTTCTTAAACAGCAAGTGAGCATTGGCAAGCAATCTGTTTAAATGTCACTGTACAATACAAAGCAAACACGGCATGAAACAGATGCATGGATATTTTGCTGTATCTGTGTTTTCTTCTGACTTCTAAAAAAGGCCAGATTTCATAAATTTTGAAAAGCATCACAGTTTCCATGGTGACCCATTCCCATGCTCCAAAAACATAATGTGCATAAGAAGCATTTCTCAGAACAGTGACCAAATTGCTTTTCAGAGCTATAATCAAAAGACATAGCAGTTGCCACCATTATTTTCACAAAGCTCAAAGTAATTAGTACTAACCAGTCTGAAGTTGTATTCCCAACCTTAGTAGTTTTATACAAATCACGATCAGAGGAAAAGTGCTTGGAGCATTAATATTAATGTTCACACTTTAATTTATATTACACTTACCTCTTTTGGCAGAAGAATAAAAGAACAAACTGGGACACAGTTCAAATGAAATGTATCCTTTCTAATCAGGTGAGATATCAAAATCCAAGTAGACAGAAGTGTGAGGCCTGTATCAGTATATCTGGCAGAATGTCATTTTACAAGATATGTATGTGCCTATTTCACACTCTCTGTCTACTATAGGTTCAACAAGTCCACCACAGCCTTTCTCTCTCTCCATCTCTAGTGTACCAGCTTTGCAGTACTTAGACAATTCCAGTCAGGTGCAGTTAATATTTCTTCTTGTTTTTACCTCTAGTTGATGTATTTGTCGATTGAAGGAGTGAGTGATTGAATGATTGACAAACTGAGTGGATATATGATTTATTATAGTTTATTTGTACTCCTGCATGCAGAAGTAGTGCAATATGCTGATGTAATGTCAGGAATACCTGGAATACATTTAAGACAACAGGTAAGAAGAGCAAGGGAAAATCAATCAATCAGTCAAAAAGCAAGGGAAAATCAATCCATCAGTCTTTAAATTAAAAGGGCATAGTCTCCTGGTTTTCATTTCTGTAATAGGCTTTCTCAACTCTCATAATGGAGTATGTTAATAAACAGGGAAGCATAATGCTCTAAACAAGTATGTGAAATATTTAGATTTATAGTATGTTAAATGGAAGACTAAGAAGAGATACGTGGAGCAGGTGTGTCTAATATGGACATATTAAACTGGAAATATGCCAAGATTCCTTTCCAGTAAAAGGAGAAGACAGAAATCGGGATGATCATTCCTTGTGCCTTAACAATGGAAAGACAGCATTAAAAGGCAAGTGAATGACACAATAAGATGCAAAAATGCTTAGAGAAGAATATAATTGGCAGTAAATGATTGTGTTGTCTGTACTTGAGGCTAGTGAATCTTTACCTGTAATAGTATGTATATTTAAATAAGATAAGAATAACATAGCTATAAATATTAGAATTCTCTTTCTCATGGGAGAAAATACATTTATTAAATGTGTTCTACATCACTGAAAGCAAACACAATGATAAAAAAGATATACAGATAGAATATCATATTATAGTACTCTTTAATATGTGGAAACATTTTCTGACAAATTTTCATAAAAAAATAAATACAGTATGGCTTTATAATATCAAAAATACTGGCATACATATTTGAAAAGCAGTGGTGGATGCATCTGATATCATTGTAGTGGAATAGATGCAAAAAATAAATAAATAAAACAGGAGAAACTGAAAAAGGAAATCTGAAATGCATGTTAAGCAACAAGAAAGTGTGGAAGTCAAAACATCATGAAGGAGAAAAGTATAGATTGCCTTAAAGCAACAATGAGCAAGAATTATAAACACTATAAAAAGGTAGGAGTTGGACATTCAGTGGGACAGGGCCGATGCCAGATGTATTTCTTTTTATATGAGATGAAACAAGATGTTAATGAATAATTGATTCTCTCTGCAAGAAGGTAGACTGAACCACATGGAATAGTTTATTTTCACTATGACTTGTTAAAGTAATAACAGAAATAGATGACAGAAAAGAATAACTGTAAAAAGCAGTAGACATCAGGACAGTATGATACACATGCACACACACACACACACACACACACACACACACACACACACACACACACATCTATATATATATATATATATATATATATATATATATATATATATATATATATATATAATTACATACGCACTCCTGTGGACAAATTGACATTCCTGGTAGTTTATATCCAAGTTACATTTTAATGTTATCTCAATAGTTAGTATTGCTTTTACATGAGCTTACAGTGTTAACTTCATATGTGCTGCTTCTTCCTGAATATGACTTCCAAACTAATGTTATTTATTAGAAATAATCCAAATAACAATGAGTACCACAGGGAAATGTACGCTCCTGAGCAGAAAGCACAGAAATAAAATCATAAAAAGTAAAGGAAACTGCTCAGGTGCAAAAGCATGCAGAAAATAGCAGGCAGCATACAATGAGTTTCTTCAGACCAAAGTCATATAAATCACACCAAACAGCATACGACAAGTCTCTTCAGACCAGGAATAGAAGAATAATCCAATCCAATGAAGCAAAATGCTGTTAACTTCTTTAAAACCAAATTTTTTATTAGCAGATATCTGGTAAGCGCTTTCACCAAAGTGGCTTCTTCTACTGGATAACTGTCTGAAATTATTGTCCTGCATTTCAGGAAGTGCAGCAGAATAATAAAACTAAAGAGAGATGCAGTCAATGTAAAGTTCATAGAAATGCATTATATTTTATGGATATGGATAATACAGGAATTTGGCATTGATTTAACAATATGTAATTTCAAGTTTTATTGTTTCGCATTGGGAGATGGAGAGTAGTACTCTATTTTTTTTTTTTTTTGTTAAATAACAGTGTTCAACATTTGCTGAACTGACCAATAACCTTTATATTTTAGTCGGTCTGAACAACAGTTAGTGAGAGTGGTTTAACTTGCAGTGATGACTTTTATGGTATATTGCAGTTTTCCAATAAGAACATTATGTCAATTTGGTTTTCTTTGTCAAAAGTTTCTTTGGCATTGTCTATTAATGGCAGTACCTCTTTATTTAGTACAACCACTTTGCAATGAATTTGTCATGTCAAATCTGGTAGACCTTCAGTTACAGCTAACTGGAGACCTAAGACTCCTGTCAAGGGAGAAGGGCTGTAAGCTATCACAAACTCAAGGTAGCTCATCCCTTCAACTACTTTGGAAAACCAGATAATTAACCTGCCTTGCCAGTTTAAACATTTTCCAGAGCCAATGTCTGAAGTTTTTCTTTTTATATGAAATGTTTCAGGTCAATGAAACTGCCCTTGTAGGAGGCTTGTTCTCCCAGGAGATCAGCTGGACCAGCCTTTGAGTTCTCATGGGTCAAGAGGTTTTAAAGCAGACCCAGGCAGGGGTCACGGTCCTGGAGAAAGAGATTTAGACTCCCTCAAAACTGTGGAATTGTGTGTAGAAATTGATTAATTCATGACAGCTTGGTACTGCAGGGAAATAATGTGAGGCTTAATCATTGTGTAGAATTTATTATTTTCCTTTTCTGTGCCTTTGTGACTTATTCTGTGTATTTCTGAGAGAAAGAACATGTGGAAGTAAAGTGATCACTTTGTTTTTTTTATGAGTGGTTATGAACACAATGGCTCTGAACATGGACACATTTTACTTGTTTCTTTATTTGGAACATGAACATATGAAAGTTGGGGCCTTCAGTAGTGAGTTGGGTGGTATGGAATGTGGGAAGCAGAGGCCGTAACCTTGTCTGCCAGTGTGATTTAAAGGGGATGAATTTGTTTTCATCTGAGGTAACTGCTGTTGGGTTAGAGTATGTACTAGTGACAGTGACAGTATGGATGGTGGAAATTGAGGAAGTTCATCTATTTGGTCATGGCCGCACAGCCCTGAAGTTAGCAATGGTAGTAACAGTCTGTGGTGCCAGAAGGAAGGAGGGTCAGAAGAAAGGACTGGGACTTGGATGTTGCTGGTGATTGAGTGGTCGTTCTGGCCTGAAGGTAGTGGTTGTTGTGAGGGTCTGTGGGTGTTGGAAGAAAGGCTGAGGGAAGGACTGGGATTTGGATGTTGCTGGTGATGGAAGGGGAAATGGCAGCAGTGTGGAGGAGTGATTGTTGTAGTCCATGGAATCATATTCAGAATTTGAAGCTTCTGTGCCTTCCGTTGGCTTGTACACTGTTGTTGTATATGTGTTTCTTTTTTTTTTTTTTGTATTCTGCATTACTGTCTTTCTGTTTGTGCATGAGTTTGGAGAAATTATATTTCATTCAGCTGTATACTTGTGTATGGCTGAATGACAATAAAGTTACTTTTGACTTTTTGACTGTAATTTCTGTTGATCTTGTTGTGGCATTATAATTTGATGAGGTATTTCATTGTGTTTTAATATACTATGCTTTTGTGTAAGAGCATTGTAGAGCTACTTTGCTGATTAGTGAATTATATGTTTATGGGGGCAATGTTTCATCAGTCCATAGAACTTTAATTTCATGTTGCAGTACTATTTTTTGATGGGGTGTTTCATTGTGTTACGATATTGAATGCATTTGTGTAAGATCATTCTAGAGCTAATATACCAAATTGTCCAATATGTCTATATGGTGGGGAATGATGATTTTTGACTTATGGCTCATTAACTTGCAGAGGGTGATAATGAAATTCAGACTTATATGAAGTTAAGGTGCAGTATCCAGAGATGAAGAAGAAGTTGTACCTGCAGGGGTAGGACTGAATGAGATCTGAGCAATTTCAGGAGTATTACATTTGTACTGGGCAACAACTAAAGTGAAATATCTGCCAGGTATAGGCTTCAGAGGCTCAGGGGTTACTGAAAACTCACCCGGGCAATGGAGACGGAGAGGAGAGCTAAATGATGGACAGATATGTGAACAGGGGAAGGAAGGATATTAGAGAAGGACAGGCATTTTGAATAGAAAGAAAACTGGTTGTACTTTAATGAAATGTGGGAGAGGACATTTGAAGGAAATTAAAAAACAAGAAAGGAGGTGTAATCTTTTTGCAGAAAATTTAACATAAAAATGGGTAAGGCAATAAAGATGTGATGGAGTGAGAATGGATGGGGACTGGTTCCAGTACTGTGAAAGAGAGGTAGAAGGGGGGTGCAGATAATGGTGCAAGGACATTTGAACCCTGACATGCTGTTTGTCAGGTATGATTCAGTAGGAAGATGGATGAGAAAAGGTCTGGAAAGAAGAAGGTAGGAATGAAAATGTGGGTGGGTGAACACAGCCTAAACAGGGTTACTGATGATGTATTGAAGGTCTTGTGAGATTTGTGTCATGCTAATACCCCAAAAGTGCATTCCAAATTACTATGCAAGGAATTTTAATATAGTAGAATACCCAGTTATAGACAAGATGTTTGTGGCAATGCAGTATCATGGGATGGTAAGAGGATTTTTAATTGATTGTTAATAGAATGAGGTGTGGGTTGATATATGGAGAAGTGTCTGCACAAACAGAAAGAAAAACATATTTTACAGAGATAAGAGGGTGCGACCTAGCTGATTAGATACATTTTTTAATATGGACAGGTACGTTTAGCTGTAGCTTCAGCTAACACTAGAGGAAAGAATGTCTTGTGATCATGTGCAATTTAAGATATTGGTTTGATAAACAGAGGGGTACATAGGTGAGGAATGACACAGATTGAATTGTGGGTTAGGGAAATTGAGGTAATGGGAATATTGGAGTAACTCTGGTGAATATACTTTTCTTGAAATAATGGAGGTAGGAAAGAAGAAGGGAGACATGTTTGGCAGAAGAAAAAGTGTTTATTTAAAGGGCATTTGAGACACTTTGCGCATTGGAGAAGGAAAGAATCGGTTATAATTAAATAATATGACAGGGCAATTAATATTCTACAACATGGGAAAGATGAAGAAGAAGAACAGATTATTAAGACATGAGACTGAGATAAAGAAGTTAAAACACAGGTCGAAGAATATGAAAATATGGCGGTTGAGCACAGAACCGTGGCTAGGCAGTATTTTTGGTGGGCATGATGCGATATGACAATAAGTCTGATATGATTCAGGGGGTATTATGGAAGTGATATAGAAATTTTATTTAGGGTTGTGTAAGTCCATATAAAGTAAAACGCTACCGTTAATGGAGAAGCTAAGTATTAAAGTACTGGCATGATAGGTGAATGGAGGAATAGGAAACAGAGTCAGTGAAGCAGGAGATTTCAGTGTCAGAGTTAGTGGAAGATAATTGGACATGGAAATGGGCAAAGCCTAAGGTGAGCGCAGGTTTGTGGAAAAAGTTTATAAAACAATGCAAAGAGGAACTATGTCATCAGTAATGTAAGTTATGCAATGAAGGGTTTAATATAGGGTACCTACGAGGCTCCTTCATGAGGGCACTGAGGTTATAGTTCTCCAAACCTGGTAAAGTTAAGTATGATCCTACTCATTCAAGACCAAATTCTTTGCTTAGTTTAAATGCAAACATTTTACCTAGGATTTTGGTCAGGATATTTTAGAAGACAATATCAAAACAGATGGACAGTAGACAAAGATGCTATGTTAAGGGGAGAGCAGCTGGGAAATCTTCTTGCCATTTAAGTGAGTTTTTAAAAGAAGATCATAATGGAGTAAGGAATATGGCAAGTCTAATTTAAAGTGATATATGAATGGCAGCTGCTACTTCAGCGTGGATATTTTGTATTTAAGGTGCTTGGAAAAATAGGTCTTGGACATTTTTTTCTAAGTAGAGAAGAGGTCTGTATACAAAATTGAACTTGCCTAATTTTTAATATGATGTGGTGCTTCTTAGCCTCAGCTGGAACTCACAGGAAGGGGTAGACTTTATTAAGAAAAAGTGGAAGGAGATATTGCATAGAGTTGTTAAATTAAAATATTTCTGTAGTTTGGGATCAATAAATGCACTGTATGCACTGGTGGTCCAGAACCCAATGGCAATTACCTAGGCATTCAAATGTTGCTGGAAAGGAAGCATTCCAGGTGTGAAGTTCTGGATGCTGGGGACTGGCGCATGTAGTACTAGTGAAAGTAGGTAGCATATGTATGGCAGACATGTAATACAAAGTATGAAAGTTTACATAGATAATGGTTACCAAAGAACAAGAAGTTGTTTTTGGGTTTAGGAGGTAAGGATCAGGGGTATAAGGAATGAGAAAATAATTTCATATGTTGCTTAAAGGGGTATAGATGAGAAAGGTAAATGCAAAAGGATGGAAAAATGAAATTAGATGTCAGGTAGAATGTTAAAGTTAAGTATTCTGAATGTTGGTGGCCAAGACTGATTAAAAAAAAAAACAGGAAGTTAAACTGAGGTGGATTAAAGCAAAATAGAGATATTTAGAAATTAGGGTGTGATGACTGGGTGGCAACTGAGGGGAAGGGTTATATAAACTAGGGTATAAGAATATGATTTGCTTATCAGTCTGAAAGGTCAGATGGGAATATAACAATGAATTAGGATATACTGTTGCAGTCATAGTGAAGGAGCTTCAATGAGGGAATTTAGCTAAAGTAATTTTGTTTAGGGTTTAATATAACTGGGTGGCAGTTGTTATAATGGTTAAGGTTAATATATCACAGACTCAAGGCACAGAGTTTGATTCTCACCCTTGAAAGGGAAATTGGTTAGGTTTAAAATGGCCTGCATGGGCAGGCTGGTACCTACCTATGAACCTATTATGTCTAAGCTTTCCAAATTTTGGATAGCACAGTGGTGCAGCAATTACATTGTTATCTCAAAAGGTTCTGGTTCAATTCTCTGCTGGGGTGCCTTCTGTGTGGAGTCTGCATGTCCTCCCTGTGTTAGTGTAGGTTTCTTCCGGGTGCTCTGGTTTCCTCCCATTTTACAAAGACATACATCTGGAATGGTTCTCCCTGGGCCTCCACTGAAAATAGCTTTTGTTCCAAGTCAGACTTTCCGGGTAAACAAATGTTAAATAAAAAAAATTATATATCAGTTACTAGGAAGGATTGCATCTACATGTTGTAAATGTTGTGTGCAATTTGGATGTGACATTATGCACCATTTATTTATTGTATGCCTTATGATTTATCAATGCAATAAGTGAAAATGCTGTTGAAACTTGTCAGTCAAATCACAGAATGGACCCAATCAACCCCACACATGGTAACAACACTATACTTTCCTCCTTTTGTCCAGTCTCAGTATTTTTCTTTATTGCAAAGAATTCTCCTCACAGTTCCAGCAACCTAAGCAATGCAATCACCCCCATCAACAGATGCAGAATCACCCCTGTAGACAACAGAATTCTACTTCAAACCTGTCTCCGAGAAAGAAGCCCAAGCTCTACTTGTCAGTATCCAATCTAGTGCCCCTACAGGTTCTGGAGCCATCCACCCATGGTTCATCTCCTTCTGCATGATTTTGTCATACACTGCCTCACAGCTCTATACAATAGCCGCCTTACCCACAATGTCATGACATCCCTCTGTAAACTATCTTACATAAATCACTTCCAAAAAAACACTCAACCTTCATCCAATGGGGATTTTTACCCCATGCCATCTTTACCTACTCTTAGCAATACACTTGAAAAGTTAATTTATGCATAGCATTATAACTAGTTACAAACCTACAAATCCTCTTTCACAAATAAGATGTATTCTATTCAGGAAAGACATCCGAAACTGCCCAGTTGACCCTCATTAATGATGTTGTCCTTAACTTCAACAAAGGAAACCTAACTGGGGCAAGCATTATCATCCTTTTCAAAGTATTTGATCTAGCAAATCATCTCCTGTTATTTATCTTTCTCTCCATAGCTGGAGTCGCCAAACAATCCCTATGGTGGTTTAAGAAATTGCTCTCAGATAGACATTTCCAAATCAAAAGAGGTTGCACCTTCTCTCTACCTGCCCATGTGGGCACAGGAGTATCACAGGGCTCTGTTTTCTCTCCCATTCTCTTCTCACATTTTATCAACACACATTCAAATGTAATTACACACCTACCAATAATCCTATATACTGATTGTATGGTGGTCTATAGAACCCACATTCCTCAGTTTTCATTAAAATCCAACTCAAATATCACTCATCCCAACTATCGTCCTGGCTTTGTCAGGAAAAAAACGTACTCCTAAATGCTATAAAACACAATGGCAGTTTCTTCAGTAGCAAACACTAACTCAATAACATTTCCAAAAACTGAGAAATCACTCAAAATTACCTGACCCTTCTAGAAAGTACCACGTTTTTGGTACCTAGTTATTTAACTTGACCAAAACCTTAACTTAAGAAATCGTGCTGAGATTACAAAAGTGAAAAATAATTCACAACTATTTTGGGGTACAAAGATCTCAAACTTTTTATCACTTAAATCAAGGGTGCTGTAAAGAAAGCAGTGCTACTTCATCAAATCAAATACAGACTTTTCATAATAGGATTTGCCTACAAAAGCCCTCTCCTCTCTACAAACTTCTGCAAACAGCATTTGCAGATTCATTACATTATCCCCAGAGACACAACACCATTGTTAGTTTCTCACCAAAGCTCACTGGCTACACATCACTCACAGATAAATCTGTTATTAAGATTTCTATTTTTTCAAACTTTGCAACCATCAATCTTTCCTTCTCATAGTAAGCTGCATATTTCCCTGGAAATCTGACCATAAAATTATTTATTTCCCTGTCAAAGTAACCTGCATCCAGGCACACTACACTGCACAAACAACATATTCTTCATCCATGACTCAGAGGTCTGGGAATCCATCCACACCTACCCTTAAAGGAAATTTATCCTTTAAAACATTCAGGAAAGAATGTAAACATCTTCTCTTCAGAGATGCAAATTGCTCTTTTTATAAAACTGTTACAGTTACCTGACAATACTACCCCCTCTCTTTTCTAGTCCATACATATGGTCAGTTTCACTCCACTGTCTACCTAAAGCAACAGCAAATTACAGTACCTGTTGACTGAATGCATGTAGTTCACCATCAGTATGCCTTCTGTAAGTAGTAGCACTCCTCAGATAAAATGGCATAATTTATCTAGCTCATGTCCCTTCGTGTTTGTCTCTATTTGAAGATGTACAACTATAATAGACAATGGGCCGGATTCATGAAACCTCTGTGTAAGACTTAATATGTCTTACTCGGAGGCTGCAGTTGAATGGTATGACATCAGCATTCCATGCATATTCATGAGGGCATGCTGGATCATACCCTAGTCTAACACGGTCCGTGTAGGAACGTAGGGGGCGTGTCCAATTGCCGAGTACTGCAAAGGGACATGCCCCCAGAAGAGTCAGAGTCCTGAAAGTAAACACCCATGAGCGAGTCCACTGAAATGTCAAGGAACACAACACCACACATCCCCACAGACTAAACCCTACTGAAAATGAGTAAAATGTAAAAATAGCAGTTTCATTTTTTTTTTATAATTTCCAAAATGTTTGCCCACATTTGCACCCATTTGCGCTGGTATGCCCTTCGCTCAGTCACAGTTAGAAGACATTGAAAAGTATATAAGATCTACATATGCAAATTAAGCCAAGTAGCAATAGCGTAGTGGTAGAGACGTCGGCCAAAAAGGAGGTAGTCACGGTTCAAGCCCCCACAACATCATTCTCTATTTTTATTTAAATAAGTATGAAACAATCCCCTGACATATATATATATATATATATATATATATATATATATATATATATATATATATATATAAAACTATAATTTAAGTAAAATGTAATGAAATGCCCCATGTATTTGTGAACAAAACTGACATAATATATAAAAAAATGATCAGAATTGCCCATAGCTTAGCAATGCTTTAACAAGCTTAATATGAGTGCCTGTAGGTGAGCAGCACTTTAACAAGCTTAATATGAGTGCCCATAGCTGAGCAGCACTTCACCCAGCTCAATATGAGTGCTTATAGGTAAATAACGCGTTACCCAGCGTAAGCCATTTGCGCGGAGCTGCACAGAGCGCCAACCAGTTCACCATCAGGCAACGTTGGGCAAGCTCTAGCAAAGTCGCCTTTATACCGACACACCTCCTAGCCTGTCTAGACAGTAGTAAAATAAAAAAGCAATGACAAGGGTTGAACCCGGAATACTGTGCACCCTAGTCAAAGTACTGAACCACTAAGCCATGACAGTTGTACTTAGAAATACACTATTAGCATACATATAGGAATGAATGAAAATAGAACCATGACAAAGCAGGTTTGCTGTAAGCTGATAAATATCCAAAATGGCCAATCACAGATAAGTGCTGGAAAACCGGCATATATAAGCCCCATAGGCGGGAATACACACCATAACTGATTGTGGTACCCATTTTCAGTCAGGATGGCAGGTGCAGGAGAGGGAAATCACTTTAGAGCACAAAGGTGGGGTGTTGAGGAGTCAAAATATATGGTTTGGCTCCTAGTCCATGATCATGAATCCCAACTCATGCAGGGCCAGGTTCAATGGGGAGTGTACAAGGCAGAGGCGTGAAACTGGTTGGCACATGATCTCACCAGTGCCACAGGCATTCCGAGGACTGGTGAACAGATCCGTCACCACCATGCAGACCTGAAGTGATGAAAGGAGGGCCAACTGAACAGATGGATCCAGGAGTGCCCCACTACTGAGTAAGTATCCATGTAATTAAGTATGTAAGAAATGCTATCCTAGCCTATAGTATGGATAGGTATGTTACAATATTCCTTCATTTATATTACAGCTGCAGGTTTTCGTTCCGCGAATCAGCAAGCCTATGCTGATAGGCAGGCGAGGTTGCGCCACCAGGCAGGTTAGTAATTATTCTGCTGGTATTGTTATAGAATATAAGTGGGACAGCTTGTAAAAGAGTTCAGTGTTGTAACCCAGTAATAAAGGTCAAATAAGCCTAGAAGAAAGATTCTGCTAGTATTGTAAGATTAGATAAGTGATGCAGCCTGGAAAAGAGTATTGCAATCCAGTAATAAAGATTAAACAAGTCTCAAATAGATTTCCCACCTGTATTGTAATATCAGATAACTGCTTCAGCCTGAAAATGAGTGTTGTAATCAATCAACAAAGGATAGACAAGTGTTGAATACATCCTTGTAAATTCAGCCATATGACATAAGTGAGTCAACTGGAAAGGATTGCTGTAACCCAGTAACAAATGTTAATAAAGCCTAGAATTAAATACCATCCTGAAATGTAAATATAAAATAAGTGAGAGAGTGTGAGAAAGAGAGTTTGAAGCTACCAAGAAAGCTGTAATAAGTCTGGAATAAAGGTATACTGCATTCACTACATAATGAAATGAATGAGACAGCCACAACCAAAGAGTGAAATGTCTTTAATAAAGTACAGAACCTGGACTGTGTCCGTCCCACAATTTGGATATGTTGCTGTACCCTTGCATTATGGAGATAGTATGGTTGTATGAAATGCTGAACATCCACAGTTGTCTAGACCCATATAAATCAAATGTAGCAGGATGCTTTACCTGAACACAGCCAGATATGAACATATATGAATACAAATGGAATGTATATTAATGTAGCAGTAACATCCCCATCACCAACATTCCTAAGGTTACATACAGGAAACTGTACTAATACATGAAGGCGATGTATATCTGCGTCTACTAGGAATGCACAGTATATGTATAGGTAGTTCACGTTGTTAATGTAATATTTCTCCACCCTACCCTATTTTCACAAATTATGCCATTCCACACCAAACTGGATATGTGTATTCACAATTAATTCCCATGGACATTTGTCCTGTTGGTTTATACATATCTGCATGTACATTGATGCATGTGCCCTGTTCACATATCCAAACCTGATGGCCTGTTGCCACCAATCAACCCTGCATGCTGTTGGAATGTACACTGTTGTTCTAAATATGCATGTGTTATGCTTGCTGCTCAATGTTCAGAATTCATGTGTGTTTGGTTAATGGGAATACTGATGCATGGTGTTACAACTAATTTTGAATGGTGTTGTTTGTTAATAACCCAAAATACCATAAAATACTGCTAAACATAGGACAACAGGGAAGGCGGGTACCAACGGACCCACCTCCCCCACCACAGCTGGCGAGTGCACCTGGCACCAGTGCCCAGGCCAGGACCTCCTCATCCGGTGGCCCTGTGCCACCTTCGGGTGGAAGCACTGCAGGGGATGGGGCTCATCCCCCTCTGCAAGCGTGGCCGGAGGAAAGCCTCCACTCACCCTCCATAGGGTCCGGTCTGTGGTGCATAGTGAGATCAGGTGTTCCGTGACTGATCCCCTACGCCAGCTTGAGCCGAGAGTGGTGCAACCAATGGGTGTGCCTGCCCGTCCTATCCAGCCCCCAGCACAGCCCCAGCCTGGGTTGTGAAGGCGCAGTGGTAACTGCCCATGGGTGGGGATCTCAGTTCCACTGTTGCCATCTGTGGGCTCATGGGCTTGCGATATCCAAACATCCATCCCCGTCAATTATGTTTACCCCCCACATGTGTCATGCTCTGCCCCTGTATGTGTCTTGTTTGTCTTGTCTGTTAACCTCCCCAACCTACTTCCCCAAATATACCTACATCCTGTACCTCACATTCCACTCTCACCTAAAAAAAAAAAAAAGGGCACTCTGCTCCCACAAAAAAAATTATGCCCCATACATAGCTGCTCATTTCGCATACATGTTTGCTGGACATGTAAACTGATAATTTCAATTGGCTGTACAACATATTTTGTTGTCCTCACCCCTGTCTTAGGGATGGAAGGTGTCAAATCTCACTCTAAATTTCTAACATATGCACAGCTGTTGCTGGTAAAGAATTGGGCAGCTATGGTCCTTCCCTACATCCTTCCTGCACATCCCGAGCTTGTTTTCCTACTGTCCTACCCTCTTTGTGCCCCCTTTTTCACCACTTTCCTATTTCCCCATTTTCTTTTCTTTAAAAGAAAATAGCGTGGGTGTTAGCGGGAGTAAGCACTGTTAAGTAGTAGTCAGCGGGTGTGCACTTCTGTGCGCTTAGCTAAGCGTAGATAAGCATAGCTAAGCATCGTGAAAACTCGCGCAAACCCGCTTACAACTGCTTAAATGTGCCTTAGTCACTGTATGACAAGGCCTGTAGTTTGCTCATCAGCAAAATAAAATGCCCCTATCAGTCTCGAACCCAGAACCTTGGAAACACTAGACTGCATTAATTACCACTGAGCCACAGCAGATATACAAGAATTTGGTGCTGAAAGAAATATATCATGAAATACAAGGAGTGAATGTAAAGGGAAAATAGGAAGGCCATTACACAAAGCTTGTTCTGTGTATCTTTACTGGCAATTCTTGTGGAATTGCATTACATGAGTGTGATAAGAGAAACAGCCATGCTAGTAGGTAATAATGTTACAGTAGCACCTTACAAACCCCACACAGTATCAGAGCAGGATAAACACTGCCATATTTGAATAGGTAGGAGGCCAGACCTCCCAACTGTGACTGATTTACAGGGATGTCCCTGATTTGCAAACAAATGTTACCTGTGCCCCACTGACTCCCTGTGAAATGTACTCACAGTAGGCAGAAAGGTGGGGAATCCCACATAATGGTAACTGTAAATAAGTTACAGTAGACACTACTTGCATATCAGAAATGGTGCATTAATACATATGCTCAAAATACCCCACAGTCACAACTGCAGAATATCTGAAATATATCACAGGTGTATCCCACTGATATGTACCTTTCCCTGAGGCTGGTCAAATATATACCTGAGAGTATCTGAGGCCTGGAAGTGTCAGAAACACACAGGCATATCAGCCTGTCTGCTGTTACACACTCTGCGAATAGCTGTAGAATTACTTCCACAAGCATGCCCTTATGTAGGAGTACAACAAAGAAATATCAAAGGATGTAGCCATCTAACATACTAATGACAGTATAGCAGTTCACAAGCACTGCATGTGCCTGATATTCATAATTGTTAGTACAATATACTTAGTTGTCCTCACCCCTCTCTCAGGGGTGGAAGGTTTCAAATGTCACAGCAAATGTCAAACATATGTACAGCTATTGCAGTTAAAGAAATGTGCAGCTATGGACCTTCCCTACACCCAGCCTGCACATCCCTAGCTGGTGGCCCCACTGATTTCCTGCTTCCCGCTTACAACTGTTTAAAAGTGCCTTATTCACTCTGTATGACAAGGCCCTAGTACTGCTCAGCAGCAAAGTGAAACACCTTTGAAAGTGTCAAATGCCAGACCTTGGGCTCACTAGACTGCATGAAGTACCACCAAGCCACAACAAACACAAAAGAACTCAGTGCTGAAAGAAATATATCATGCATTACAAGGAGTGAATGTAAATGGAAAATAGGAAAGCCATAGCAACACATTTCAGTAAAGACAAATATGAGGCATTCAAGGAGTGAATATAAAGGGAAAATAGAAAAGCCATAGCAACACATTGCAAGAACTACTGTTGTATTCCAGTTAATCCACAAATCCCACAGGAAAGTACATACTCCCATGTAAACAGTGTTAGCATTAGCAGGTGTGAGTTAGCATACACACTGAGAAGAGTGCACTGGAAGAAGCAACAGTCAGGTTTCAGTACAACATGCATTTCAGTGGTTACAACACAGCCTCAGATATGAGAGATATACCAACCTTCTGACTGACATAACAGTGTCCACAGCAAACCAGCATGGTCCCCACCTTGCAAAACTGAAAGGCCTATGCCTACCTAACCTATCATTTTATAGCAGTGTCCTGAAATCACAGTGAGAACTGCAATTACCACACAGCAAGCTGGTGCAGAGGCCATCACATGCACATGTGCAGATACCTACAAAAGCAGCCTGTACTGCCAGTCCACACATGCAATAATATAATTTCAGCAACTGGAGAGAGAGAGAGAAGAGAGAAAGAGAGAGAGAGGGAGAGAGACAGAGAGAGACCAAAAAAAAAAAAAGCTAGCAAGCAAGCCAAAAGAAAAAAGCTGTCAGAGACAAAGGTAATGTAAACTACATAATCTAATAATCTACATACTGTGAACCCTCCATATGTGTTAGGTAATGTAAACTACATAATCTAATAATCTACATACTGTGAACCGTCCATATGTGTTAGCAGTCTGTATCTATATGTATATGCAGATGTGCATAGGGCAAGGGACATACTGCAACTGTTAGTGAAGGCTGGACATACATATGTAGTTGAAGGTTGCTATGTGCACATATCAATGTAGGTTGTAGTGTGTGGCATTGAAAACAGCATGCAGTGCAGGTATATGTCATGTGGTGGTGAATTCTGTGGGACTGAGCCAGTGAGGCCTGCTACAGCTATATGGCCTGAGGACAGCATAATGCATTCTGCACAACACTGTGCAATATCATTACAGAATGGTATGTCTCACAACTGTTTCAGAAGTGATATTCCCACCATGAAAGGCGGGCAGTCTACATATATATATATATATATATATATATATATATATATATATATATATATATATTTAGAGAGAGAGAGAGGTATGTATAGATAGATAGAGATATATAGATAGATAGATAGATAGATAGATAGATAGATAGATGGAATATGTATATACATATAGATATAATAGATAAATACATATATAGATATATATGTAGATACATACATATATACAGATAGATATGAATGTCTATATTTATGTATGTATATATATATATATATATATATATATATATATATATATATATATATATATATATATATATATATATATATATATATATATATATATATATATATAAAGAGAGAGTGAGAGAGGGGGGTGGGGGCAGATGTACTGCAACAGGTGCCTGGTGACCAAGGCATGGACTGAACACCAGTGTTGATACTGCAGTACCATACCCCATTCCAAAACATGTTACCCACTAACTACCACATAGGTGGTTGCCTGGCTACCACTGGAGGTGTCAGAAGGGAACATGGGACACGGGTGTAAAATAGCATCCCCTTTGATATCCACAGTGGCACACTAGTCTTGTAATCCCTGTACATGGTATGTGTCATCACAAAAGGTGTGTCAACTAGGGAAATGTAAGTCAGTGTGCCCCTCTACACCTCACAATGTCCTATGCAGTATGTACCTCCCATGAGAACTACAGCAAGTGGAAAGGCCACAGACATACCTAACAAAGACTGATAATGCCCTGAAAACACATTCCCTATGCAGACTGACTCACAAAACCACAGCTAGAGTGCCTTGCATACTTCCTACACATAGGTTACCACTGCTGGACATACAGAGTTATGTCACACCCATACCAGTTGGCCAACCACCATGGCAACACCTCACAATCCGTCCAGCCTACATGACCTAGGACCCTAATCCTTATCACCGCACTAAACAGCACATGCTGGAGGTACAGGTTTCTATACACAAATATGCCATACCCTGGACTAAACCATCCAGCATTAACAAACAAGGCTCCTTATTAGTAGATGTCATACATACCCCTGATGAATGTTATGGAGATAGGTAATATGCCCTGTGAGTCACATCTGTGTATCCGTTTCACAGGAGCAAATAAAATCACATCACATGTGTCCCAAAGGGCAAGGTAGCATATGGCTAGGCTGCCCTAGGCCCAGGGCCAATAGCATAGTACGTACCTATGACACAATGCACACACACATGTACTCAGTGCAATACCAGCTATGTGAGGTTGAATGAGTGTGACACTGACTGTGTGCAAGGTCTGTAAAGATGTGATAGCTTAGTGTGAGTTTGTGTCTTTCATGGTAGTTTGTGTCATAGGTGTGTGGCCAGAGAAAGATGTGTCAGTTATCGGGATGCAAACATGGTAGATTGGCATATGTTGTGCTGTAGTTCCCTGTGTACAACTGCGGTGTCCCATCGTAGGCAGAAGCAATACATGTATGCTCAGTAAGTGGTACTGCTGTTGAATCCAGCTCACATATGAACTGTTGTACTACCTGAAGTTGTAGGCCTAAACACTACAGTATGGTGTATGATCACATTCCCTGGTAACACTGTCTGGTGTGTTTCCTGTAGTCTGCACAGATTACATACCTCATACATAGGTATCTGTAAGTAGGGGCACACAGTACTATAAGGTACACAGTTAATGCTTATCTGTGTCGTCATACATTTGTGTATTGTATGTATGTGTAATGTGTGTGTAATGATGCCTCTACCATGGCCGCAATCACATGTGTGTTACAGGGCATGTGTGTGTACCTGGCAGCATGTATACTCTGTGACAGCAGTATGCTGTCTATATTAACAGCTGTGCACATATGTCATGTAGGGGTAAGGCATCAAAGACTAGGGTGGATTACCGTTGAAACTGTAAATGTGCATTGCATTCATTGCATGGGATGACAATATTCTTCCTCCATTAGCTTGATACATACCCCCAGTGTGAGGTTGTGCATTGTATCCCAAACAGTGTGCCGAGTGCTGGTGTATACTAGTTTGTTGTATGGAGTGTGGCAGGCACTGTCAGACAGTTGTGGGATGAGCACTGATATGTGTTATCAAACATGTGTATCCCCTGATAGACAGACAGATGCTATATATGGCAGTTAAGTGATATCAGTACATTAGAATATTAAGTGTGCCACATGACTTGCTCACATATTTTTCTTTTCCTTCCAGGATGATGGTGCATCAGCGTAACCCACCTTATGCAGCAGCAGAGGATCAGGAGATCCACCAGAGAATTTCTCTGTGCTGTTTTCCAGGACCAGCCAGAACCAGCATGAGAGGGCTGCACTGTGACAAGGTCTTGTCCGTCAGGTAAATGACATAGGCATGCATAACTGGACATGTGAGCAGGTACGCCATCACTGCAGTGATTTAATTAGACATGTCCAGCAGGGTGCGTCTGATATCCACAGACAACAGCTTGCCACAGGTGGAGGGGGACCTATCCACCCCCCCTCACCAGTGTGGAGGAGTGCCTCCTAAGTGTTGTGGCTCCAGGTCAACAACAACAACATCCACAAACATGTGTCATCATGGAGGCTGGAGCCACCCAGCATGTTGAAATGGAGTGTGCAGGTAACGTGCCATATCTGTAGTTGTCTGTTCTCTGTACTGGTAGTTTATGCGTGTGTGAGGTATGTACTGTGTGTGTAGCTGTTAACCTGCCTATTCTTCTGCAAGATTCATATTCTGAGCATAATCTGTACACCTGTGAAAGCCACCTGTTGCACTACTGTACTTTATCATGCTCTCAGTATCAATGGCACAGTTGTGGCCACTGGCAATCACTGTCATATTTTTGCAGGTCCCTCTGGAGTGACAGCAAGGCAGCCAATCCATGCTGCTGAGTGCGTAATAACAATACTATTGCTAATGACATGTGCATGTCATATGGAGGTGTAGTGTTTGCACATGTAACACCTACGCATAATGCATGCTGTGCATGTTTGCTGTGAGACTATGCATATCCCATTATTCTCAGTAGCTGCCTCACTCACATGCAATACACAGAGCATGACAAACATGTGTGGCAACACAGTACTGGACATTGTATAGGCATACCTGTTACACATGTACACAACACAAACATGTTTGGCATAGACACTACACCTTAGCCTGCTACACATGTCCAATTATGACACCTGCTGTATGGCCACCCTTCAGTATCCCACTTATCCTCTACGCAGCACACATAATATACCTGAGGGGTAGAGGCCTACCATGTCTTTGTGCAACAGCCTTGAACAAATAATACATTTATGTTAGGCAATGCTCACTATTGGCCACATTAGACACCCATGTAACAAGTGGCTGTGTAATTGTGGATGTTGTCATGTTACTGCACTTCAGGTACAGCATGCTAGCTGCCTGTCTGGCACACATTATTATTGTTGACTGACCACAAGAAACATGTTGATCATGGCTCATGTTACTACACCACATCCAGTTCCACTGACCACAAAAATACACATAGCAGTTATTGCATAGGACCATCATGTGTTGTGTGTGTGTGTTCAAATAAATGCACCCACAGCTTGTAACACTTGCACAACATTGTTATGTCCTTGTACACATTGTGTCCCAGGGTGGAGACAATCACTGAACAACTACACACAAACATCAAGTACACATATACTGTTATTAACAAGGGCTGTCTACACTTGCACTGCATGTTCCTGTGCAATGCATAATCTGCATGCTGACATGTGTGCAGTGATGTTTTTTCTTGTGATACTGTCACCCACCCTCAAACAGTATTGTGTATGTGTTGGATTGCAGGTGTGTCTGTGTTTGTATCTGCTGTACTGAGGAGTGTGCCTGTGTGCCTGTGTGCCTGTGTGGCTGTGTGCATGTGTGCATGTGCGCCTGTGCGCATATGTGCCTGTGCGCATGTGTGCATGTGTGCCTGTGTGCATGTGTGCATGTGCAACTGTGTGCATGTGTGCATGTGTGCATGTGGGCCTGTGTGCATGTGCACCTGTGTGCATGTGTGCATGTGCGCCTGTGTGCATGCGTGCATGTGTGCATGTGTGCTAACATAGTGTACACATTTGTAAACTGTGTTTCCTATCTTCCTCTCACAGGTTCTTATGTTGCTCTGGTAGAGTGCAGCAGGGAACCTGAACCCACTGCTGGGGATAGTGATAATGATGATACATGTGTAATGGCACAGGGAGGTGTGACAGGGTCTGTCATTGGTCAGCCAATTGACACTACACAGCAGTCAACCCCATCAATGAGCACAGTCGTCCTGCCGATACATCCATTGTCACCAATGTCCTTAGCTGAGTGACAGCATACAATGGGCATTGACCAGGGTAGTGTGGTATTATTGGCACATGCATCCCCTCACAGCAGCCATGGCCAAATTCCTGACATGGTACCACACAGGCAGATGTCCAGGGGTTCTCGTGGGAGCATCCGTGGTCGTACTCCCCCTGTCAGACATGCCCATAGAGGTATTTCAACCTCAGCTATGTTCCAGGCTGTAATGCAGGCACAGGCACGTATGGAACGGTACACCAGACAGGGTCTGAGGGAGCTTAGAGCACATTGCACTGCTATGAATGACACTATGCCTGATGTTGCGGCTGCCATCCGTAATATCAGCGAGGTCATTGATAGACATTGGGGGGACACATTAGATCTCTTCCACAACTACTTGTCCAGGAGCCAGGACAGTGCAGGACGGTTGAGGCATCGACGTGGATGTATGCCAGCAACATCATCAGCTGGCAGTCGTCGTGGACGACAACAAACCCGCAGCCACTCCCATAGTGCCAGTGCCAGCCCCAGCAATGCCGGGGACCTGTGCTGCGCGACGTGCGCGAAACCTGGACAGTCAGCAGGAACATGTGTGGTGGAACTGTGTGCATGCATACACACACACATAATGCTAAAACCACACACACACACACACACACACGCACATACACACACACACCACACACACACACACACACACACACACACACATCGCATCAACATTGCCCCTTGTTGTGCTGTTGTCCCTCACTATCACACACACACACACACACACACACACACACACACACACACACACACACACACACGCACACACACGTACATGTCGATTGGATGTGTCAATGGCAGATTCTGGCAAACCAAGTACACACCCTGTGCATATGATGAAACTGTGCCACCTCCTGCCATCTGTAACACTGATGCAGGAACAGGATAGCATGGTGCTGATGCACAGGGTAACTACATAGCACTGTAGTAATAATATCATGTTGTTAACAGTACAGTGTAATGATATCGTTGTGGGTATATTCGAGCATGCATGATGCATTAACTATGATTGTCATTGTAGTTTTGCATACACCAGTGTTAATTCCCAAAGTGTACTGTCTGCACATGTGCCACATGGCTGTTGTGTGTACCTGTGCCTGCATGTGTTGGGGTGTGAACAGTACATGTGTGATGTTTGCAGCACAGAGATGCAGGTGTACATTTGTGAACATGGTTAGCATGGAACATGACATGGTTTGACAGTATGCTGTGGGTGATACGGTTTCCAAATGTCAATGGTCTGCATTCTGGTATTATACACAGCCTACATAGCCTGATATTCAGTGGTCATTACATGGTGTCTCCTCAACTGATACACAGATGTAGGAACCTGGTGTCAGTGATATCCCTGCAGTATGACACTATACCAGTAACCATTCTTACTGAGCCCCACACATCCCTGGGAACAATACTCTTTGGCATATAGCAGTCTCACGTATATGTCAACACACTACAGATATGTCCATCCACGACTGCAAATGCATACAGTGGCTTACAACGCATTTTACACATGACACACCTAACCACCACAAGGGTATCATACAGACATATACCTGTTGTCCAAGCCATGCTGTATTGCTGTAACGCAACTGTAGCATTGTCATCGGCATGTAGTTAACATAGTATTCCAACAGTACCATGTAGGTGGTAGCACCCATCATGTAGAACGGGTAATGGTGTGTACATGTGGACAAGTGTTATCTTGCCTATCCTGTGATATTCACATTTCCAAAGGTATTCTGCAGTCCCTCGTTATATCACCTAAGCAAGAAGGTGTCTGTATGCATATCGGCAACAGTTGCCATACACCTACACTGGATGTCCATCACTTACAGACATATACTCCAGACATGAACCCTCACCCACATTAATCTATCAAAGCTTTCATGGGTGTGTGTCACATAGGTAGCCTAGGACACAGATCACTGCAGTAGCCTGCATTGTCACCAACATACATGTATGGCCTAAGGTCTGGTAAGCTGTGTCACATGCTGGCAAAGGTAACAACTGTATTCATATGAGGCAGGCTTCACACATAGGAACTATTAAAGGTCACAGGTACATATCTGTATGTGGCACACACATACCTGATGTGTGCATTGAAATTACTGTTATAATAATATGTCATACAATAATAAAAGCAAAACACACAGCACATTGACAGGCACACACTTAGCATTTGTTGGATTCAAACCCTTACCTAACTATGCTATGATACTTGAAGGAGACACATTAGCACAGTGCGCTATTTGCATTACTGGATAACTTTTCTTCTCCTGCTGTATTTATAGGGTGCTGACATCATCAGTCTTTCCAAAGAGGAATGTACATCTTTTAGTGTGTTATCCCACTCTTCAAAAAGGCCATTTCTTTCACAGAGAATTGCATACACACACACAGCATTTGCAGGATTTAAACCCCTACCTAACTATGTTATGATACTTGAGAGAGAGAGAGAGAGAGAAACGCATTAGTGCAGTGTGCTATTCACATTACTGGATGATTTCTATTCTCCTGCTGTATTTATAGGGTGCTGACATCATCAGTTTTTCCAAATAGGAATGTACATCTTTTACTATCCCTCAGTATGGGGGATAACAATATCTGTGCATTAACAGACGCCTAGTTCAGGGTCACATATGCACACTGGCACTGCCAGGTTATGTTCTATACCATGCTTCATGACCACAGGACTTGTAACACACAACACAAGTAGGGGATGTATCCATATACATCACAGATACACACACCTCTGGGTTGGTACCACTGTACTAAGCATGACAGGCCATACATATACAACTACCATTGTGCAAAACTGCCTTTTGGTTTGGTGTGTAGTTCAGACCACCCCCCCCCATACCCAGGAACTGCACTCGGCTTTCCTGGGAACAGTGTAGGATATGAAGGTCTTCACACACACCATTATAGTGGTTGACTTCAGGTACACAAATATTGACTGGGGATACTACTCAGGCCCTCAACAACATCACCCTACAGCCACTACAATTTGTGAATCCATGTGCTATGGCACAACCAGTGACCCCACCCACAAGGGGGAATACATATTGGACCTGATCATCACCAACATGGGGACTCTATGTTCCACACCAGAGGTAGAACCCTCATTGTTAAGATCAGACCATAAACAACTTTCCCTGGACATCCATATCCCATCCCCACCCCCAGCCAAGGAAATCACTGTAAAGAATTTCTCAAAAGCAGACTTTGCACTTGTGAAGACTGGGGTGGAATACTTCAAAGGCCCCATGCTGGAGGATAATACAGCCCTATCTGCAGAATCCTTTACAAACGCATTCTATGAGCACCTGTAGGTATGCATTGATCATGCTATCCCAAATAAAACCATGACTCCTCCAAAACAGGAGACCTGTCTGGTTGATCCCGGCCATATATAAGCTGCACAACAGAAGGAGGAACCTACTACATAACAGAGCAATATCCCACAGAGGGAGGACATCTCTGAACAGTATTGGCAAGACACTTCAATCCCTCATATAATCATCACTTGCACGTTTTGACAGTGAAAATGACCAGACACTACAGATAATCACAAGGCCTTCTTTAGTTATGTCAGGAATATGTGTGGAAACAACCCAGATATGCTCTGAATTGTTGCATAACAGCACAAAATATGCCAAATCTATGGACATAGCCTACACCCTGGCAGACAGAGTCTGCACAAATGCTCCCCCTTACCCCCCAAGGGTACGGATGCCCATCCCAAATGAATGTAACCTCCCTGACATCACAGATGCACAGGTGAAAGGTGCCCTCTCCACAGCAAATAACACAGCATATGTATGGGACCGGACGGTGTCCCAAGCTGTATCCTACATGAGCTCTGAGTAGAACTGAACACTCACATTAAGTCACTGTTCCAACTTAGCCTTACTACAGGATATGTACCCTGAGAATGGCATACAGATACAGTGCTCCAACTCCACAAAGGTGGTGCCACAATGGACCACAGGAACTATCACCCATAAGCCTGACTAGTGTGATAGAAAAAGCTATGGAGCGTATTATCATGGAAGTCATAATCAAAAACATTGTGAGCCTCCAGACAGTGGATCATACACAATTCGGCTTTGTTAAGGGCAGATCTTGCCTCTTACACATAGTTAATATCTTTGAACCGGTTACTGAAGCCATGGATGAGGGCAAGGTAGTTCACACAGTCTACCTGTACCTTGCAGAAGCCTGCAACACAATACCCCACTCAGGCATCATACATATGCTTACCAGCTTAAATACCAATCCCTGTATCACTAGATGTGTTGCTATCTGCCTCAGGAATGGAACCCACATGGTCAAAATTGCAGGTGCCATGTCCTATTCCAGACCAGTTACAACTGGTGTCTCACTGGGCTCAGTTGTGGGACCTGTCCTGTTTGGTATGTACTTCTCTGAGGTTCAGACTAACACGGGGGGATTATGTCTAACAAACGTCACAGATGAATGCTAACTGGGGGCCATAAGCAACACTGCAGCTGACACATGCTTCCCGCATAAGGGTATCACAGAGATGGATGCTTGTTGCCAGAGCCATGGCCTCGTGCTAAATGCTAAGACATGCATAGTCATCCCCTTTGGGGAAAACAAGGTGCACACAAATCACCACATAAGTGGTAATCCATTAAGTACAGAAGATGTATTTACAGATTTGGGGACCAACATAGATCATAACCTCTCCTTTGCTAATCACATTGACAGAGTCATTGCAAAGACCTTTATATAGCCCTCCTTATCACATGGTGGTTTGCATGTAGATCATGGGAGGTCATTGTGGCCCTCTACTAGTCACTCATCAGGCCCATGTTTGACTACAATGCCCCTTTTGGAGTGTACCTTACCCAACACCTGCAGCAACTACAGTGTCCACAACAGTACCTCCCCAAGAGGATCATGGGCTACACACAGATGTCCTATGCAGCTCAACTAAAGGATCTCCAGCTCTACTCAGTTGCTTAACACCTACTCAGAGGTAATCTATGCCTGACGTACACAGCCATGTCAAACCCAAAAGTAATGAACATGCTCCACCTCATAACATCCAAGACCTTTAGAGCTACACACTCCAGGGACTTAAACCTCAGCACAAAACTAAATAGGACATGCTGCAGGGACAGATTCATTACCCAGAGGCTCCCCTCACTCTGGAATTGAATCCCAATTAAAGTTAGACATAGCCCCTCGCCAACCCTCTTCCAACAAAATCCAGCTGCATGGATGGGAAATTGCAAATTCACCCCTGGGATCTCCACTGTGTCCCTGCTTGACAGAGGTACAGCAAACTAGCCTTAAAGGGTGCCTTTTGTGACCTACTTTACAGAGGCACAGTAGGCTATTCTACTGGGGAGGAGGACGCCAAATACACTCTGCCTAAGTTTATGAATTCCCTAGGGCAGACAGCCTAGTATTGACCTCTGCACCTATGTTTATGTTGGGGATGCACAATATTTGTTGCCGATACTGTTTGCAGGTCTTTATTGCCGTAGCTTTCCCAGTTTCTATGAACAACTTGTGTATCTGCGTAACATGTTTGATCATGACAGGATTCCAGTATATTAATATATGTGTCTGTTGTCATTTAACTGTGTGCACAGGGCAGATTGCTGGATCGTGGGAGGTTCCTGGCTTAACACATACAACTGCCAGATATGTGTGGCCGACTGTTATACTCAGACATGGCCTAAGTGTGTGAGCATGCCCAGTTCAGGCTTTCCATGGTATGTTGCCTGACATATGCCTCATTTATCCAAGTGTGTGAGCATGCCCAGTGTGACCTTTCCATATGTTGTGATCTGAAGTCCACTCCATTTGTGGCTGTGTGTGAACATGACGAATATTGACATTTATACTGTGTGTGTTGGAAGTCATGTTGTGCCAGACTCCTTTATGTCATAACTCAACAGGGATTGTGCTGTGCCTGCAGGGTTTCCATGGGATACTTTGCAAAGACTTGTCAACATTCTTTCATGCTGGCTGAACACTGCAATACTGTCATGGTGTACTGGTTCAATACTTTCACTATGGTGCACAGTATCATGGGTTTGAGTCCCCTCACTGCTTTAAATGTTCATACTGAGCAGAGCAGACTGGTTAAGGGCCAGTTGGGCAACTATGAGCATGTTGCATTTTGTTCAGCTATGGCCTACTTAAACCAGGCTTGTCCAACATTGCTGTGTATTCACCAACTTGGGTGGACATTGCCAAACATTACTCCACATTGACCACAGTTGTACTAGTTGGTGTGTGTGATTCTGTTCATAGGTTCATACTAGGCTATCTGCCCTAGGGCATTTATAATCCTAGCCAGAGTGTGTTTGGCTTTCAACACACATTTAAAGTGGAGTTTGCCATGACATTTTTCAAGGTTAGTATACTGTGCCTCTGTCTAACAGTGACATAGAAGTGATACCCAGGGTAAACCTACAATCTCCCATCCACTCATCAAGATTCCTCTTGAAGAGAGTCAATGAGGGACTCTGGCTAACCTGGAGTGGGAGTTTACTCAAGAGTGGAGGGAGCCTCTGAGTTATGAATCTGTCACTCCAGCATGTCCTATTTATTTCTGTGCTGAGGTTCAGGTCTCTTGAGCGTGTAGCTTGATGGGATTCTGATTTTCCAAGGTGCAGCATGTCCATTGATTCCAGGTTGGACATGGCTTTATACATCAGGCACAGATCACCTCTGGGCAGGCGGTATGCCACTGAGTGGAGCTGCAGTTTGTTTAACCGGGCAGCAAATGGAATGTGTTTGAGCCCTTTGATCCTCCTGGTGAGGTACTTTTATGGTCTTTCCAACTGCTGCAGGTGTCTGATAAGGTACATCCCACAAGGGGCATTGTACTCAATTATGGGCCTGTTGAGGGATGAGTAAAGAGGCATGATGACCTCCCCTGATCTAGATGTGGGTACCTTCATGATTAGGTGGGCTATATGAAATGTTTTTCTAAACACTTTGGCCACGTGGTTGTCAAATGAGTGATTGCTATCACCTTGGGTCCCCAGGTATCTTATCACTTCTTCCATACTTAATGGGTTACCACCTATGTGGTAATTTGTGGGCACTTAGTTTTTGCCAAAGGGGATGACTTTACACTTTTTTGCATTTAGCTTGAGGACATGGCTCTGGCACCAGTTGTCTGTTTCTATGAGGCCCTTTTGTAGGATGCTTGTGTCAGCTGGAGGGTCGATTATGGTGCCCAGTTTGCAGTCATCTGCAAACTTGTTCAGCCACAGTCCTTCTGTGTTTGCCTGTACCTCCGAGAAATATATACCAAACAAGGGAGGTCCCAGGACTGAGCCTTGTGGGATGCCACTTGTAGCTGGTTTGGGGTCTGACATGGCTCCAGCATTTCTGACCATGTGGCTTCTGTCCTTGAGCCAGTTTGCAACCCATCTAGTGACATAGGGTTTATACTGAAGCTGGTGAGCTTATCTATAATGACCAAGTGAGGTATTGTATGGAAGGCTTTTGCGAGGTCCAGGTAGGCTGTGTGGACCACCTTCCCCTCGTCAATGGCCTTGGTGACTGTTTCAAATGACTCAACCAGGTTTAAGAGGCAGGATCTGCCCTTAACAAAGCCAAATTGGGTAGGATCCAGTGTCTGTAGGTCCCCAATATCTTTATTTCTGAGGTCCATGATGATCCTTTCCATAGCTTTGCAGACCAAGCTAGTCAGGCTTCTGGGGCAATAGTTTGCAGTATCCATTGAGGCACCACCTTTGTGGAGAGGGACCACTGTTGCTGTACACTGCTCTTTGGGTACATATCCTGTGGTAAGGCTGAGACTGAACAGTGGTTTTATGTTTGTGTTCAATTCTTCTTGGGGTTCATGTTGGACACAGCCCAGGACACCGTCTTGTCCCATTGATGCTGTGTGTTTTCCTTTGGAGAGGCTGGCTGTTACCTGAACATCTGAGATGTCAGGGAGCCAGCACTCTGCTGGGATACATATTTTCTCTTTTGGTGGGGAGGGGGGAGATATTTGCACTGAACCTGTCAGCTCGGATGTTGGCAATGTCTGTTGGTTTGGTGTATTGTTTGTCATTTTGGACTAATTCTGAGCATATCTGGGAATTCCCACCCAGGTTCCTACCATAACTAAAGAAAGCTTTGTGATTATCCTTAGTGTCCTGTACAATTTTTATCTCAAAAATGGCCTTAGACGATTTTATGTGTGGCCATAGTTTTTCAATAATACTGATCAGAGATGCCTTCCCTTTTTGGGATTTTGCTCTATCATATAGTAGCTTCCTCCTTTTATGGCTGGGGTCCACCAGACAGGATGCCTGCCTTTGGAGGATTGGATCTTGGTTTTATTTAGGATTGCATGATCCATGCATTCCTGAAGGTGTTCATAGAATGTGTTTATAAAGGGTTCTGAGGTCTGGGCCATATTTTCCACAGGCACAGGGGCTGTGAAGGATTCCACCTCGGTTTTGAGGAGTGTGACATTTGCTTTAGTGAAAATTTTTCACTGTGGTTTCCTGACTATGGACTGGGGTTGGGATGTGAATATCCAGTGAGATTACTCAATGGTCTGATCTTACCAGTGAGGGATACACTTCTAGTCTTGGGCATAGAGTCCCCATGTTGGTGATGGTCAGGTCCAGTATGTTTTCCCCTCTTGTGGGAGTGGTAGCAAGTTGTTCCATAGCATTTGAGTTTATAAATTCTAGGAACCTTTGGGCTAGGGTGTTGCAGCTAGGGTAATGCTCCCAGTCTATGTTTGGGTAGTTGAAGTCACCAAATATAATGGTGTTTGGGGAGACCTACATATTTTCATGTGTTCTCCAGTCAGCCAAGTGTGGTTCCTGGATTTAGGAGGGTGGTCTGTAGCAGGCTATGAACTGGAAGGTGGTTTTACCCACTGTTAGTTGCACATGGATAGTCTCTAATGCTTCATGCTGTGCCACCAACCTGGGGGTGTGGGTATCTTTGAAAAATATTGATATTCACCCTCCTTTTGTAGTTTGTTCCATGTTTTGCGGCTGTAACGCATGGTATGAGGTGTAACCTGTTAGTGCTAGGGTGCTCTTGGGAGCCTTGAACCAGGTTTCTGTTACTGCACAGATATCAACATTCTCCATGCTGAGGAGAGTTTGGAGTGCATGCATCTTGCAGTTTAGACTTCTGGCATTGAGTAGCATTACTTCTAGTTTCTTATCCCTTGTGATACCTATGGAGGTAGGTTTGTCTTTTGAGCCTTACCTAAAAAAGGCACTATGGGGGTGACAAGAGCCTTTGGCAATATCCAAAAGGCCACAGGTGATAGGTGAAAGCCATCATTAGCGAAGCATCATGTCTTGTCGAGCATGTCATCCCAGGCTGACAGGCATTGTGTCCCCTTTCACTGACACCAATACTTAAGACAATTGTTGTAATTGATCATCTTGTCTTCATATTGTGGCATCATGTTTGGTGAGGCTAGGATGATACTCAAGGTCATCAAGTTTGCATATACTACATGGTGGTAAATTCTGTTTAGTACTGCCTTACATTGCTTAACACATGGCAAGCATGCCTCAGGTGGTGCTGCAGGGCTGCCTATGTTGGATGCACATACTACACTCCCTGCACATGTTTGAAAGCAGTTTCTGTCAACTTAGGCATCCCTTTCACTATATGTGGGAGTCAGAGAGAGGTATAATTTCCAAGGTTCCTACTGAGCCAGTGTATGTACTATGCGTTGCCTCTTTGCCAAGGCCAAGGCATACTGGGCATGCCTCCTTCTGCCTACTGGGGCAGGCTCAGGTTGTTCCTCCTCCGAGTCACGCTGTGCCTGTGATGACCTTGGCAATGGAGGGGGGCTGTTTGGCCCAGGCCTATGCTGGTCCTGCTGCAGCTGTTTTCGCAGAATCATATTATGGAGCATAGCACATACCATGACAATTTGGGTACATGTAGTTGGTGAGTATTGCAAGGCTCCACCAGATGTGTCCAGGCACCGGAACCATGACTTGAGCAACCCAAACACATGCTCAATTATATTTCATGTTTGTGCATGTGCCTCATTATGGCATTCCTGTTCAGGTGTGTGTGCGTTTCTGATGGGTGTCATCAGCCAAGGCTCCAGTGCATAGCCAGCATCCCCCACTAAGTGACCATGTGGGATGTCCCCATTGGCAAATGTCTGGTACAGCTGCGTAAGATGCCAGATATGGGAATCATGGTAGCTTCCAGGGAAGCCAGCACACATATTCATTATTATGCCCTGGGCATCACACATGACCTGGCAGTTAATGGAGGGGAAGCCCTTGCAGTTAATGTAGGCCCTACCCCGCTCACCGGCTGGTGCTTTGATGAGTATATGCATGCAGTCTATTGCATCCACTACCTCAGGGTATTCTGCTATTTGCTGGAAGAGATGCATATTGCTGGCCAATACATCATGGGAATTGGGGAAATATACATGATCACCGACATGTGCTGACATGGCATCCAGGAACTGGTGCAGTACCCTAGATGCTGATGCCTGTGATATCCCCATCATATCACCAGTTGGTCTCTGGAAGGTACCTGTTGCTAGTATTCTTAGGCCAACACATACCTTGGTTTCCACTGGGATGGGTTCACCTCTGTTGGTTATGTGTGTGAGGCGTGGCCTGCACAGCTCAACAATTTGCTGCAGGAGGTCTCTGTCCACTCTATAGTGCTCTACTATCTCCAGCTCATGTAACCCCTGGTAGGTGACCCTGGGCCTGTAGAGTCTTCTCCGACTCCTCACTTTGGGTTGTCCGGCAGCATTTGCATTGTCACCACCCTCAGCATGTTGTATATGTCGCCTTATGACAGCAATGGCAGCCCCTAGCCTTTTTTGTCTGAGTGAAGCTTTTTCAGTTTTCACTTCTAGTAGCTTACTCCAGTGTTGCAGTGTCTCTTGAGAGAAATAAACTGCACTGTTTTTGCAGAGTTTTAAGTGCTGGGCTGGGCTAATGTTCTGCCTGTGTAATTGCCTGATTCTGATTGTTTTCACCTGCTAGCTCTACTAGTATTCCCTGGTAGCTTCCTACTATTTGTTGTGCTTCCTTTTTCCTTTCTGTTTCCTCAGTGGGGAGTGATGCACATACAAGCACAAACACGCTCACAGCAGCTCACACTCGAGCACACATGCTTAGACGGACTAAAACCTGCTTATTCGGGTTAAAATGCATGCACACCTGTGCAAACAAGCTCACAGGTCTTTACACAACCTTATACATGCTTACTCCAGCTTAAACGCGCACTCATGCTTTCACACACGCACTCTGTCTTACTCTGGTTTACATGCGCGCACACACACGCATGCCCACTCAGCAAGAAACTTTGGTGTTATCCACAGTATACACCTTCCATTTCTTGGCTTTCCCTGGCCTACCTGTTGACACACCTCTTTCCATGATGTCTAACTGACAGCTGACACATGCCACTCTGCTCCTATGAGCTTCACTATAGTCATACATATCCCCCTTGTGATGTCACCTATCTCCTACTCTGTTACTCACCATATCCTACTCCTACACTCCACTGACTGTGCTAATTTGCTATGTAAAAGTGCGATTCGCTATCCTAACACTCATTTACATAGGACTGCCTACTAATGCTTGGTTACATGTCTTAGACTGGGCTTCTCCCCTTAGCAACCCCTACTCGGTGGCCATGTTGTCTTTAGCATGCTATTCCCTTACATTATAATTTAACAATTTTCATAGATTCCACGTTTGTGGCTTTTATTTTCTTATTTTATAATTTTTTTAGCGCACCACGTTTGAGCGGCGCTGCGCTATGCTTAAACATCGGAAATCGCCGAAAAAAAATATTTTTATTTTTATTTTGCATCTGGGAACATTTCCAATGGCCGTATATTTGGCCATTGGCATGCTTCCTCAACCATATGCAACCTTTATTCGGAGCTGACAAGGCTCCATTGTGCTATTTGCAGAGTGGTGCTCAGTTGTCAACTGAGTACATTTCTGCAGCTAACACGGCTCCTACTCAGATAGGTTTGTGCTTCCTGGATCGCAAATTTACCTCATTTGCATGCCTTTCAGCATATCCCAGCCCTGTCCGTGTAGGAGACGTTTTAGGAGCTCTCTTACACGCCCCTACAAGCTGTTCCTGGATCGCTCGTCGGACATGATGGCTGCATGGAGTCTTACTCTACTCGTACACTCCGTGCAAGCCATCGTGAATCTGGCAGAATAACTGTATTGTTTTAAATGTGTAACCCTTCTCTGTTGAAATCCATTTTGTATTACTGTATGTATTTAACTTCACACTTTGCAATTTTGTATATTTTCTGATTTAGAATTTCTTGTTAAAGCCTTTTGGCTTTATAATTCATAAGCTATTTTTATTTCTTTCTATTTAGGCAGAAGCTCTAAATGGTCCAAAAAGACTTGTATTCTACCCTGGTTAGCAAACTAAATAAATAAATAAACAAAATAATGAAATACATATATAGTGACTAAAGGTTTTTGTAAAACAGTTACTGTTTGTCAACATCATACTTTCATTAACAGAAAACTATTTAAATAGCATGAAGCAAAGCTGAATCATTTTTGGATAGAAATGGTCATTATGGACTGTATACTAACAGAATTATTTATAAGAAAATTAATGACATATTCGGTAAGCTACCATTTCATTATTGTTTTTGATGTATTCATTTTGTGAACTGCAACTCTTCATGACATCAAATACTTTACCAAATCCGGGCTGTCTGTCAAGATTTACTTCTCTAAGTTCTTGCACCCCATATTCTCTACTTCAGTAATGCTGCTGGTCAACCTTAGGCTCTAACACCCCATCTTTTTTTCCTTTGAACTTTCCCAGCATCACTGCTTTCTTTAGTGAAACCTGTATGTACAATATATGGCCAAAATGCTTGAGTTTAAAATTTACAATTAGGCATTCAAGAGAATAGCCTGGATTATTTCTTTAAGTACAGTTTGATTTGATCTTGCAATCTATGGAACTCTCAATTTTTTTTTCCCAACATAACAGTGCAAAAGCATTAGATTTATGGTCCATTGCTTACAGTCCAGCTTTAACTATATGGTCTCTGATGACAATGTGATACTTTTGCTCTAGAAATCATATTTAGATTAGTTATAGAGTTTGTTCTAAAAGGTAAGCATCATTTAATTTCATAGCTAGAGTCATAAACTGCAAAGACTTTTGAGCCCAAAATGGCCAGGGCTTCAACTCCTTTCCCATATATTTGCTTAGAATTGGCAGGGTTTAAGGTTCTTTTTTTTCAGCTTTTTTTTTTGTTATTGTGATTTTGAGCATCAAACCATCTGTTATTCTTCCTTAAATGCAGCCATTAGACTTATCTTCAACATCTGATTAGTCTAACCCAGTATTTCACACAAGATATTCAATATATAAATTAAATAAATAGAGTGATATTATACAACCTTGTTGTACAACTTTCAGTCTTAAAATAATCCACTATTCCATGTTTGGTTGGAGTTTTTCTGGCTTCTTTGCATTTAAATTCCTCAGGTTAAAGTGAACCAATGTCCCACATTTTCTTAAGACCTTGACAACTTGTTATGGTCTAAGTAGTCAAAGGCTTTTTAGTAGTCAATAAGGCAGAAGTAATCACTTTTCTGGAATTCATTTGCTTATTCTGTTATAAATAGGGAACGTTACCTGAACAAAGAAACCAGTCACCAAGGCTCTGTGCTGGGACATATCATGTTTGGCATCTACTATTCTGAAGTAAAAGCCAATATCAAATGGGTTGGACTGACTAAGTTTGCTGATGACTGCAAGCTAGGAGCAGTCTTTTTCAACCCAATACAGGACGTTTTGTTCCAAGTAAATGTCTGGTGCCAAAATCACAGAATGGAAATAAATGCCAGATAATGCATTAATGTATCCTTTAAGATGTTTTTTTACCCCAGTAAACTACCACATTGAAAATACACCCCTAAGAATTAACCCAGCTGTTCACAATTTGGGAACTTGTGTGGACAATGACCTAACTTTTGACCAACATGTATCCACTGCAGTAAGAATGTCCTTCTATATTGCACACCTTATAAAAATAAATTGTGTCAAAATCTAGGGATGTCATTGTCCTCCTTTACTTGGCCCTAATTAGGCCAATCATTGAATATAATGCCCCCTTTGGCATTTATCTATCCAGACACATTCAACAACTGGAACACCTCCACAGATATCTTACCAAAAGGATAAAATGCCTAAAGAGCATGTTCTACATGAACTGACTCAAAGTTCCATCACTGTACTTGGAATCCTATAGATTGCTAAGTGGTGACCAGGGCCTGGTATCCAAAGCATCTTCCAACTCAGTACAGATGGATTTACTGAACATCGACAAGTCAAACAGCATTGGAAGTACTTGCTATAGGATTCCAAACATCTTCTGCATCATCAACAGAATGGTTTGGAGGGACAGGAATATCTCACAGATGATACTGCTGCTCTGGAACAGACTCCCCATCCACGCAAAACAGCGTTCATCTCTGTCCACATTCAAACACAACTTGCATTCATGGACAGGAAACAGAAAATTTACCCAAGGACTGCCCTCTGTACTACTAATGGACAGAAGTGTTCCAAAACTTTATCTCATGCATGGGTCCCCTCAAATTATCTATGGTAAGGTCTTAGGGGTAGTATATAATTATCAACCAGACGATGAATAAGGCTGGTCTATAACCGAATGAGACAGGTTGATTCAAACAGAAAAAGAGAACCTAATGAGGCATAAAATGGCCTGCAAGTGCAGCTAGCCTTGTACTAACCTATGAATGTATTATGCATTGAGTATTGGCCATTTATCTCTGGTGCTTATGCCACTTCTAAAAAACAGTTGGTACCTGTATCAGTTCTCCATCCATGTATTGCTGGAATATAGTTTTCAAGAAATTAAGCATTACCTTATTAACGTGAAACAAGTGCAGTTGTTTGATGATATGTGCAATCTTAAGAGTTGTCTTATTTTGCGACTGGAAAATAAATTGATCTTTGCCAATCTAATGGCCACTGTTGTGTTTTGCAGATTCACAAACATATTCCCAAAGAGGACTGTAAGAGCATTGTTTTGCAGATTTTTAGGTTGCTGAGCAAGAAGTCCATCAGTTCCTGTGGTTTCATTATTAACAATGCTTTCTATATCCCATTTAGTATCACTCTGTGATGTTAGGATCCTTCTTAAACAGTTCTTGTATGCAATACTTCCACCTTGTCTTAATATCTTCTGCTTCTAATCAGTCCCTCCCATCTCTGTCTTTTATCGTGACCATTTTACCTGGATATTCCTTAATATCATAATATTTTTGAACATCCCTTATCTTACCTACTCTATTGCCATTTTCCAAATCTTTTACATATGCCCCTATTACTATTCTCCAAAAACTTTTCATTCTGCTTAAAATATATTTTCCTGTTTACATTTCCTTTTATTTCCAGTATTTTTATGCCATCTCCTGGAACGTTTCATGAATTTCTGCACATGGTTATTTTTGTGATCTACTAACCAGATTTAATCCCTAATAATTTCATTGCTAGTTATCTGTAAACATAACTAAGATACACCCATCCAGCAAAATGATGCCACCACAAAAGGCATTTTGGAAGATTTATAACATATTTTTTGGTAAGATGCTATGAGGCCTAATGGTTCTTTAATTTAAGTCATATCATTTTTTCTTCTGCTGCAGAAAGTTTCAGGAAAATAGAGGAAATCTTACTTTGAAATATTCTACACAGAATGTCTGCTTTCCCCATGGCAGCATTTCACAGTACTTACTCTTTAAACAACATAACCATAATCAGCCATAACTTTGTAATGATGTTACAATAAACAATCTGAATCCAGTTCTAGAGCTATGCATCTTATGCATGCTCTCAGATATGCATACCTCCTATGAGGTTATAAGGTAATGTCTAGTGAAATATGTATTCCAGAATGTTAATAGATAAAGGAGGGTAGAAATTTAATAAAATAGGTATCAGCGTTTTAGTAACTCTCTTACTATACTTAAAGAGAATGAAATATATAAAACATAGTACCATAAAGAATTAAAACTCCTTTCTGTTATGGTTTTGTATAATGAAGAATAATGCAAGACATTATCTTTCTGAATAATAACATGCCAGTTATATATAATTATGGGTCTAATTTAGCTGATCAAAATATCACTTACCTGACTTTCTACATGCTGAGACAAAAGAGTAGAAAGTTCATATAAACAAACGCAGTACCAACAAAAAACTCCAACTAAGTAACCACTTGGCCACATCACAATAAAACACAAAAAATGAACTACATTAAACCCACTCATGTAGGGGAATTTGCCCCCCCACACCCCTATATGGAGGTTCTGTGCCCCCACATCCCCCTAACTAAATATACCAACTTCAAGATCACACTACAGTGGGAAAAGGGGCAAAGTTCACCATGGTGGCCAAAAGTTTAGTTGTCTGGACTTTTTTTGTCTGTGATGCAAGTGTTTGTTTAAGTGAACATCCGGCACTTCTGTCTCAGTATTTAGAAAGTCAGGTAAGTTGCATTTCAATCATCTAAAGTAGACCCATAATTATGTATTCTAATCCTTGTATCAGATAGTATTATTTAAACAGGAACATAAAGAAGTTTTGTTAATTTGTTAAATAACCTGTATTGATGTGTTTTTAGAAAACATTTTTTACATAGAAATAATCAAGGGAATGTTGTGCATGCTGATTTATTTTTCATTATAGTTGAGGGACAGAATGTCTAGTACAATAAAGATCAATGAAAACTAAACTTCCAAATCAAACTGTATCCTCTGAGGAGTAAAATAAACATGAAAACATTAGTTGACACATTCATCTGAAACCATTAAAATTATGACATAGTTGTGCAAGAAAGACTATATTCATTTTAGGTAAATACGTGTGGAAATGGAAATAATGTTTTTTTTTCCTTAACAAAAAGGGACAGCAATTTAGAAAAGGATTGTTTCACCATAATGAATGCAAGTCTCTAACTAAGACAAAAATTTAATACTGCAAGTTCACTATTACCAAAACAGTACACTGAATGAACCTTTAAGTTTGCTAATATAACCCTTTTAAGATGCTTTCTAAAGACGCAACAGCAGGCACAGTCTGTAAGGACTTGACCTCTAGCTGTCCATGCACAGTAGATGATATTGCTGTTTGCAGCAAAGAGATGATATACTGTACCTGTATGATTTTATCACCTCCTGTTCTAGAGGATAATGCTTCTGATGTATGAATTTCCACTGGGAACAACAGTTATTAGAACAGGTAGATTGAAGTGAGCATCACCTAATAGAAGGTTATTTTCTCAACTAAATCCCAGAGCAAATGTTGTCATGCTCTGTAGCATCTATCAATTCACTCCAAAAGATTATATTTATCCTCTGCATTTGGAAACTCTGCAGTTCCTTTCACACTAATGTCTAGAACTGAATAACAATCACAATGCTCTTCTCCCAGTTTGTTTTATTTGTATCCACTGTGACAATGTCAGCAAACTTAAAATTTCAGAATGTGAATTATAGTGACGTTTATATCCATAGGATTGCTAGTACTAATGTTATAAATGGACAGGCAATGCTTTTATCTGCTTCATTTCATTATGCATACTGCTGTAGTACTTACAGCAGACTTTTTTAGCTCAGAGAAAATTTTGCACTTATGAAAATGATTGGAGAGTACTGTTCTCTTGTTTTCAAATTATGTTTGCCACTCCATAAAGAAATAAGCCATAATGTTTTATTTTATGGATATCATTGCACAATAGTATAGCTTTTCTTCGTCATGAGATACATTTCAGCTATTCCTGACTTCCTGTCTAAAAAAGGAACAGGTTGAAGTTTAGGTGTCTTCATTTCTTGCTGTGTCTAAAAAAAAATAAAAAAAAACATCAGGACACTGACAAGATAGCAACGTAAACATCAACAATGCAGTCATTTAGCCACTGGGGTAGTCTTTCTAAGTGCAACGTTACAAAGCAAAAAGATGCTGTCAATGAAGAATTACATGGTCTCTAGTGAAATAAACATTTTATTTTTAATAAATAACTGATAAAAACATATGTCTCTTCTAAATATAGTATATGTGGCATACATTTTCCTTTAAGTTTTCTGTAGGGACTGTGGAATGAGTGACAATTTGAGACTTCCTGATATGTTGGCAACTCATTTGTTATCACATCATGCAACTGTGATCAAAAATGAGCAAAAGCTCTCAAATGCAAATGTCAGTCACAAAACTAAAATGGAAAACATGGTTACAGTTATTTTACAGGGGGACAAGTCCCACTGAATCATTCAATATGAGGGGGTAACACCTACCCCTGCCTATCGTTTACTTATACAAGCTCTGATGTCATTCGGTAACATAAAGGGAAAAATCCCTGATACACCAGCAATTCCATTGTCTAAACAAAAGCTGGGCAGTCACATACTGTTGTTCAGACAAATAAATGTAGTTCACTGGTGTTTCATAGACAAGCCAGGCTTCCATATATGACACAACTTCTTTCAGGGATATTTTGCATTGCTACAGTGCAGGCTGTTATATTTGATTATATAGAATCTGATACATTCATTTTTATCTCATGTATTTTTTATGAATATATGGTGTAGAATCTTCATTGTATACCCTACAGAATTTAGGATAGGTTCAGAAGTGTCAGAAATAACTTTGTCACTGTTTTGCTTAAATAAATATTTTTTTCCTAGTATGAGTACATGCAGAGTTATTAGCAAAATACACAGAACACAGTATATTGTAGAATACAGTATACTTTAGAATAAAACTTTCCCTTCGTTTAATTTTTGCTGCATTATATACACTGTGGATTTTTCTTTATTAAGCAAATAATATTCTATTTGTTTGCCTTAATTAAATTTAGCCTGACCTCAACAAGCCATTAGAGATGTCTATCTGTCAAAATAATTCTCCAAGTAACTTTTTATAGGCAGCATGATGCTTCTAGATAGTTGGCTTTTTCACTTTTTGTGCATTTGCTACTCTACAATACATTTGTGCTTTACTCTTCTTATATACAGACTTTTTTACCGTCACATAAACATACTTTCATTTATATTTCCTTAAAGTAACATCTCACTGCCATCTTTAATCTTACATGCAATTTCTACCATTTATTTATTTGTAAAAGTCATGACTTATAGAACACAACACTGTTATACTTTAATGTTTGAAGAAAACATAAACATTCTACATCTTCAGTAAAGAGATGGATTTTGCCAAACATTGCTAGGATTATTAATAGCGTACTTAAAGATACTGCTGAAAATGGTTTGATAGCTAAATGGTAATCCTGTTCATTACTGTGACTGCACTTCCTACATACAGCAGGTATAACTCTACAGCAGTGGAAAAATACTTGTTATTAATGCTCATTCAAAACAGTCCTAATCATAACTTGGGAATATAGATATCTGGTGATGGGGCAAACACATTAAAGCTCTGCATTGTTAATGGGCTTATGTCACCTTTTTGGGTTTAATTCTGCCAGTCTCAGTTGTGTGCAGTATTGCGAAAGAAATTATGCAAAATGTTATTCACAAATAATTGGGATATAGCTTTGTATTTGTACTAAAGCTATGTTTAAACTTTCAGCACTATGAGGCAAAATGGCGCTTGAAATGCAGAGTACTGGTAACCAGAAAAAAAGACCAAAAATATGGGTGAAGAACAAATCTTAAAATTGCTCTTCTCCACTAAACTTCCTTTGTGCTGATTTCATTACTTATGAAACAGCAAAAATATGGCTTGCAAATTAATTATAAAGCAGTGGTGTGGTATTTCTACTGTGATTATGGTTTAGTGATATTTCTATAGTGTTCAGTAGTTCATTAGCTCAGAATGTTAATTGCATTATTGTTTTAAAATGAGTATTGTTTTCTATGACTAAATGGACTTTGCCATTTTTAGCAAACATTGCTGTTCTAGTTTAATGAATTCCAGAAAGGCTTTTTAAATTTCACACCCACGTACCCTCACACACATACATGTATACATGTGTGTAAATATAATTATACAATGACTGCTCATTTCTATGTAAAAAAATCACTCTGGACAGCCTGACCAGTGTGTCCTTTGTAAATCAAGGATGTACCAACAGAAGAAAGTCTGTCCACTGAAGTACCATTAAGAGGCCAGACTTTCTATTACTATATGCTGGGGCCTATAAAATATGAACAGAATAATGTATGTTTTGCAAAATGAAAAAACAGAAACATACCTGATTTTTGTATTTCTCCACTGTCCTTCATTAAATCCTGACTTTTTTTAACATAAAAAATAGCAATGCAGACTCTCTTTTCTCAAATGCTTCCCTGCACTACACTGATGTACTGTTTATGTGTAGAAACGCAAGTCCCATATGCATGCATAGTACATCAGCCCACAGAAGACAATTCCCTGGATTTTCTATGCCTTGCATGGCATGCAAGATCAGTGCAGGAGCCCTAGCAGGCAATATTTCTGCTGTGCGATCCAGGAACAGCCTGCAGGGGCGTGCACGAGTGCTCCTGCACTAGTCCTGCATGGACTAAGCCCCTGTCTGCAAATCACCCCATTTGCAGGAGAAATCCATGCAAATGAGGTGAATTTGTCATCCAAGAAGCTTGCAACTGGCCATGCAGGACTAGTGGAATCTGTAGAAATGTACTCGGTTAGTAACCGAGTACATTTCTGCAAAATCCAAAACGGAGCTGTGACAGCTCCAAATAAAGGCTGCATATCATCTAGGAAGCATGCCAATGGCCAAGTATATGGCCACTGGCATTGCAAACAGCCAAAAAAATAAAAATATCTAGCTTTATTTTTTTTAGCCAATCTCAGTTGTTTAAGCATATGGCAGTGGCAATCAAACAGGATTGGGGGGAAAATAACAAAATAAACCTAAATTAAGCATTCTAACTAAAATTACTATTCTACCATGCAAGTCAATCGCAGGCAGAAGACAACATGGCCAGTGAGTAGTGGTTGCTAAGGGGGGAGGCTCAGTGTGAGACATGTAACTATGCATTAGCAGGCAATCCTATGCAAATGAGGGGGAATGATAGTGAATCCAAATTTTCCCCAGCATGCTAGTCAGGTCCCAACAGTGTAAGAGTAGGAATAGCTTGGTGCAAGCCTATTAGTTAGGTGACATCATGGGGGTGTGTCAGGCATACTGTAAGCGGACTGGAGCCTTGTATCTTGGGTTTGCTGCTAGCTTAGCTGTGTGTCTGAATCTGCCTAGCACTCTTTACATTGCCTAAGTGGGTGTGCATGCCACGCGCCAGGTTTTAAAGGAAGAAAAAAAATTTAAACCAGGAAATAGCAGCACTGTGCACATGTGAGGACTCTGTTTGTGCAGTGCACTCCCAGGCTTAAACAGGAAGGCAATGGAAAGGGAAAAGAGCAGTAGGAAGGCAATCAAGGAGAACTAGCATAGCTGGCAGTGAAATGTATCAGAATCAGCCAATTTCACAGGCAGCAGACCAGCACAGCCCAGAACACTACTATAAACTATGCAAACACCTTCCCCTCTGGATGTTCCCACACTCTACACCACCGGTGTAAACAAGTGGGGAGCTTTCAACGCACACAACATCAAAATGATAGGGGCTGTAATACCTATCATACAACAACTTGTGGAAGAGGCTGAGGGTGGTGAGGATGTGAATGCTGTCAACCAACCCACAGTGAGGAGATGAAGAAGAGTGTACAGACCCATGGTAACCTACCAGGGGCTACGTGAGCTGGAGATAGTGGAGTGCTATAGGGTGGACAGGGACCTCCTACAGCAAATTATTGAGCTGTGCTGGCCACACCTCACACACAGAACTAACAGAGGGGAACCCATCCCAGTGGATACCAAGGCATGTGTAGGCCTAATAATACTAGCTGCAGGTACCTATCAAAGGCCAACAGAGGATATCATGGGGATCTCACAGGCATCAGCATCCAGGGTACTCCATCAGTTCCTGGATGCCGTGGCAGCACATGTCAGTGAGCATGTATATTTCCCCAACACCCATGAGGCTTTGACCAGCAATATGCAAATGTTCCACCAAATGGCAGAATACCCTGAAGTAATAGGTGCTATGAACTGTACGCACATATGCATCAAAGCACCACATGATGGGTGAAGTAGGGTCTACATCAACCGTAAGGGCTTCCTCTCCATCAACTGCCAGGTTGTGTGAGATGCCCAGGGCATAATAATGAATGTGTGCACTGGCTGCCCTGGAAGCTATCAAGATTCCCACATCTGGCATCTGACACAGCTGTACCAGATGTTTGCCAATGGGGACATCCCTGACGGTCACCTAGTGGGGGATGCTGGATATGCACTGGTACCATGGCTGATGACACCCATCAGAAATGCACACACACCCAAACAATAACTCCATAATGAGGCACACACACAGACCTGAATTATAGTAGAGCATGTGTTTGGGATGCTCAAGTCACAATTCCAGTGCCTGGACACAAACAGTGGAGCCTTGTAGTACTCACCAGCAACATGTACCCAAATTGTCCTCGTATGTGCCATTCTACACAATATGATCCTGTGGAAACAGCTGCAGCAGGAACAGTACGGGGCAGGGCCACACAGCCCCCTACCATTGCCAAGGCTTGCACAGGCACAGAGGAACTCAGAGGAGGAATAACCTGAGCCTGCCCCAGTAGGCAGAAGGAGGCATGCCCAGTATGCCCTGGCTTTGGCAAAGAGGCAATGGATAGCACATACACTGACACAGGAGGGACCCAGGGAATAATACCTCTCTCTGACTCTCACATACAGTAAAAGGGATGCCAAACATTACACTACCTGTGCTCAACCATATGTAGGGAGTGTACCGTGTGCAGCCGACATAGGCAGTCCTGCAGCACAACCCTCAATAGTGGAACATCCACAAGGTAAGTTACTCACACATGCCAGTCAGTGGGGGTTCACATACCCAACAACAGTCACAGCCAGCAGGACAGGTGTAAACAAACACAAACAAAAGGCTGTGCTATGGCCTCTGAATGATGTCTATGGGTAACGCCCCCCCCCCAGGACTACACAGACAGGCTAAAGCAGGTCAGGCAGTGGGACCTCAGTTCTGAAGGGTAGGAAGTCAGAAACTAATACATAGGTAAATCAAAGCTATGATCTGTAGCACACTGGTATGCCTCTAGTCAGCATGATAGGTAAGAATACAGAATGACATGGAGTACCTGACATACCAGTACAGTCATAGCAAATGTGTACAAGTGTCAGGTGTGTCCCCCCATCCTATGTAGTAATGTGATAACAGTAAGGTGTGCCCCACCCCAACCCTGTGTGAAAATGTAGAAATAGGTAGGTGTGCCCCCATTATCCTATGTAGAAATGTAGCAACAGTCAATGCCAAATGATCGATGGATACCCTGCAGAAGCAGTATGCTATCTGTAGGTGTACAACACAAAGGTCAGCACTGCAGTACAAACTATCTGGACTCATTCCACACAGTCAGTACAGATGGGCATACTGGGCAAGCTCATACACTTAGAGAAATGAAGGCAATGTCAGTCAACAACATACTGAAAGGTCACACTGGGCATGCTCACACACTGAAACACATGAAGTGCATGTCTGCAAACACCAGTAGACCAGACATATCTGGCAGTCACAGATGTTAGTGCAGACTCTCCTCAGTATGCACCACATATGCTTTGCACAGACAGTGGATAGGAATACAGACATATATCTAAGGACAGCACACTATAATAAGCCAAAGATAGATGTACATAGATGTGTGGAAGAGGGTGACTATGGCAAGGAGCCATCCAGGCCTGTTCCACAGCCAAAGGGCCGCAACCACATGAGATTCAGGCGTCACTCACTGTAGATCGTAGCCACTGGTATCCATCAGCAGTACAGACTATTTGGTGCACATGCTGCAGTGCAACATGACTGTACATGGAAGTAGTCATCTAGCAGCTGTATACACGTACCTGTGATATATGGCCCTGTGTTTGCCTGCATGTGGTGTATCAACCCCTAGATGAATGGGTTATGGCCCATGGCCACGCACTGCCCTCCCCATAGCCCTACTATGACAAGCCTGCGGAGGTCATACACCTAGAAATACACGTTTGGGAAAGTTGTAGCCCAGTAATCTCCATAGTACGTCCTATATCTGCATACTGCTGTAGTGTGATAAATTAGTTAGGCAGGAGTTCCAATCCCAGACTTGGCAAGTGTGTGTGTGTGTGTGTGTGTGTGTGTGTGTGTGTGTGTGTGTGTGTGTGTGTGTGTGTGTGTGTGTGTGTGTGTGTGTGTGTAGAGAGCAATGCATTTTAGGCTAGTCACACTCCCTACATTTCAAATGCCCTGCTTTGGCAATCCTGCTGATCCCATTCACTGTGAAATGCACCTTTGGAGAAAAGGCACTCATAATCTCCATGGTGCATCCTATAACAGCATCCTGTTATAGTGTAATATAGACCTGTGGTAGGGGTTCTATCCCCATACATGACAATTGTGGATGTTTTGTGTGTGTATCTATGTTTGTGTAGGGAGCAATGCATTTTAGGCTAGTCACACTCCCTGCAATTCAAATGCCTACTTTGGCAATCCTGCTGATGTCATTCACTGTGAATTACACCTTTGGGGAAGGGGTACTCCAGTAATCCCCATGATGCGTCCTATAAGAGCATCATGCTGCAGTGTGATATAGACCTCTGGTATGGGTTCTATCGCCACACATGACAGTTGTGGATGTTTTGTGTGTTTGTGTCTATGTTTGTGTAGGGAGCAATGCCTTTTAGGCTAGTCACACTCCTTACAATTCAAATGCCTTATGTTGGCAATCCTGCTGATGTCATTCACTGTGAAATACACCTTTGGGGAAGGAGAACTCCAATAATCTCCATGGAATGTCCTATAACAGCGTAGTGCTATAGTGTAATATACTAGTTAGGTAGGAGTTCTAATCCCAGACACAACAGAGGTGTGTGTGTGTGTGTGTGTGTGTGTGTGTGTGTGTGTGTGTGTGTGTGTGTGTGTGTGTGTGTGTGTGTGTGTCTGTGCTTGTCATTCCTATCCTGTGTGGCAGTGGTTGTGAGTGTGTAACAGCTGGACTCAATGTGGAGTGGGTTTTGCTAACTTTTTATATGGTGGGCTAAGTATATCTCACAATGTCCACTGTACAGGGATAACAGATGTGAAATAGCCAAGAGGCTGGTGTGCAAATCCATAACCCTAAATGTGACATCAATGCCAGCTGAACAATGTTAGCAACCCTTGTATTACCCAGGGTACACTCTCAACCCAGGTCTCACACACACACACACACACACACACACACACACACACACACACACACACACACACTTGCCTAGGCAACAGCTGCTATGTTGGTAGTACCATGCATATTGCCCACTGATAGTAACCATGGTGTGATTGCAGTGGGCTACAGTGGGCATGGCACCCTGTCCATCAGTCCAATAGGCATGTACATGCCGACAGTGCACCTCCCCCATGTTCCCCACTTGACACCTGCAACACCTGTGGTGCCATCAAATGTGACCCACAAAGGACATAATATGCCTGAAACACATGCCCTGTATGGACAGATGCCACTGACATCAGGGAATACTGGTATCATGCTAACAATGTAGGTGGAAGCCAACCTGTTTTCCGTGAACAGTTCCTGCCACATGAGGCCATGACTGGCACATCTGATGATAATGATCTGTGCACACAACATGGGCCAGACACCTCAGGTACAGTACCACATGTCACTGTGCATGCATGTGGGAGGTGTGCACATCCCAGACCCTGTCCATATCATGGATGAAGGAACGCATACATGGCAAGCAATACACAGCATTGGCCACATGCAATAGTCACCCAGGTGACTGGATGGTGAATACAATACCCACTTGTGTGGGCATCTCCAGACACTACACCCCTGAGTCACAATGCAGACCATTGTCATGTGGCCTGTCGCCAAGGTATACCCATCACCTAGTCTTGTATAGCCATCTGGCACCATCAACCACAACACACGCATGATGCAGTGCACACATGCATGTCAGTACTGGCACTCGTGTCTGAGTGTGTGGTGCATGATTCGTATGACCACATTCACACTCACTACAACCCCCACTGGCAAACTGAACCATGCTGTCTGATGTCAGATACCTCCACATACCCTTTGCACATATAACCTCTGTATGACCCCTGTGGTGCATGTGATACCTGCACAGTACTGTGTTCTGGTAATCCCACTAGTGCTGAGTTGTATTCCTTGCCCTACCAAGTTTGGTAATGTGTGTGCATCCCTGTGAGAGTGTGGATGTGTTGACGCTGACACCTGTTCATGCGGGCAGGCACATGTACAACACCTACCACATAGCTACCATACCCCTGTTGCAGATGCTACTCAACATCACATATATGTTCTGGGGGCTTCCCAACAGGTAACCCATGTGGTGCAGCCAATAACTGCATGGACATGTGATAGCTCTACATAGTCATTGGGGGATTGATTTCCTGTGCTGGTAGGTATGTGACACAAACATGCATGGGTTTTACTCTCCCACCCCTCCCTAGCTTTTCTGTGCTTGTGTCTGCCTCTCTTACTCCCGCTCTGGTGGATGTGGAGACTTACACCTGCTTTGCTTGGGCAGCAGCATGTGTATTTTAAGTGATGCTCAGGATCAGCGGATGGTCTCTGCACAAATTGCAGCCCTCCTCTAGCTGGTTGCATGTGGAACAGCTTTGGTAACATTCTCATAGCCAATTGCATGGAAACACACACCAATATCTAGGAACATCATGTTGGTGTTGGGCCTTTCATTCACTGTGAGCAGAAGCTTGACCTGTTGTCTGTCAAACATCTCAAATGGATTGGGGTTTACCTCTAACAACATACACTGTGGAAACAGGCCAACACACAGGAGCGGGATGTGCCTGACCTTACTACAGACTGTAAGTGCTGCTATACCGCATTTGGAGTAATGTTGGTTTAACAGGGTGTGTGTGGATATGGCTGTCCTACATGTTTTAATAAATGCCATGTCAGTGCTATATGAGGAAACCCCATCTGTAGGGTCATCTGCAGACTGGGCAGTGTGTGATACCTTTTGTTTCATCTGATACCCACAGAGCACCTATCTGTGAACTGCAGAAGGTAGTGTGAGGATTGCAGTCTGTAGATGGTGACATCCGTGAGTGTTACTGACTTCATATCCCTCATAGGACATATGGCGCAACAAACCCTGTTACAACAGTACATGCATGAGGTTCTCACAGCAACATTACAATATTGACCCTGTGTATGTGCCTCCAGCCACAACCCTGACAACCTTTGCACATATGTCATGAAGTAAGGGGTCTAGATGTACTGTACACCATAATTAGTAACATCATATGTGATAAGCCAGTGAGATATCAGACTACTACACATGTAATGTATAGTAGGGGTTATATTTGATTACATAACCTGGACATTCAGTGGTTGAGTGTACAGTACTGAGGTCTGCGTACTTATGGTGATTGTCGGCAGTGTGTGTATTGTTATTATGTACCTTGGCCTGTGTACAGACTGTGGTAGATGTCATTGTTCTTGGTCCTGTTCTATCTGATGTTGCATGCTGCTCCACTGTATGTTACCCTATTGGCTTACATGTTTGTAGGGCCATACACACACATGTCCCATACCACAGACAGGCAATGGACTACACTGTGTAGCGGCCCAGTATATGTAGGGTTAGTGTGTAGGTGGCACATATGAGGTTGGTATTGAACAGATAGCCATATACTGTAATAATACGCTAGCATGCCATATGTAGCTGTGGCTGTGTTCACATTGGTTGTGGTGATGCACTTACACACAGGTGTATGCTACTCTGTGCTGTGATATACCTGTACAGCCTGCTATCTATGTGCAGGTACATGTACATTCCCCCATAGGAAATGTAGGCCAGTGTTGAGTCAGTCTGACTGTAGCCTGCACAGTGTTTTTATTACATGCTTAGCAGCTTAGTGTACTTACCCAGTGAGATGTAATGTCCAGTTATTTGGCAGATGTACTGCTGCTGGGCCACCATAAGAGTCATGTATGTCAGACAGAGCAGTGGGATGATATATGTACATGTACTTATCCAGATATCTATATAGACATACAGATATACATATCGACCTACATAGATGGATATGTCTATGTACATAGATATACAAATAAACACCCAGATATATACATATACAGAGCGATATATGTCTACACATATAAAGACAGAGATATATATGCACATATATGTATGGATATCTACATATGTTCTGATAGTAGTAGGTATATCAAAATAGATATGTATGCACATATAGTTATTGATCTCTACATAAATACCAACATAACTAGGCATATCTGTACACATAGGATGTACATACATATATAGCTATATATACATATATCTATATATACATATACGTATATCTAGGTATACGTATATCTATATATACATATATGTATATGGGAGTGCTACAGAATCCTGAAAGCCCAAAGTCCTAAAGACATCAGGGGTGAGCTGCCATAAGGTATATGGATGTACATTACCATACAATCCACCTTGGTTAAATGCAGGCCTACTGCCACCTGCCATACAGACTGTTCTGTTTGTCAGTGTGCTTGTGATGGTGTCAGTTGTGACTTGTTATGTAACAGTTACATCCCAGTGTGTCAACTGAGGTCATTACCCCTAGGGATTTTCTACAGAATGTAGATTGAGCCTGGTGAACTATACACCTGCATTACTTACCGTTGATTTTTTGGTATCCTGTGGCCCAGTCTGTCTTTACTATTGTACTACTTGATGGCCTTGGCCTGGACATCAACATTTGTTAACTTTTCCAGACTACTGTATTAGTATAACTGTTTCACAGTTGCATTACTCAGTTTATATGGATGTCTGTGTCTAAACAGCGATATGACATGGCATATACAACTGTAATAGTACACAAATAAAGCTTTCCCATTTATGCACACCTGTGTGTGGTGTTATATCCTTTGATATCTCTGTGGGTATATGTTTCAGGCAATGAATGTCATTTGTATGGGTGGCTCATACAGTCTCCATTTGGTAAGGTGGTAACTGTAGGAATAGTGGCTGTTCCATATTGTGTGCATGTACGACATATGTAACTTACTGTGCATATCGCTGCATGTGTATGTGTAGTTACATATATATCTATTTATATGCATATATATATATATATATATATATATATATATATATATGTATGTATATATGTATCTGCATATATGTGTCTGTGTATATGTATCCTAGGGATGCCCATGTTGTGTCTGGTCCTGGTTATGGGATCTGCAGCACATGGTAGTGTATTGCAGGGGGGATGTGTTTGGCTGTGGGGAGGGGGTATACCTATTCGTATAAGACATATATTCTTTGGGGTCTCTCAACCCCATTAATGTTGCATGTGGACATATATGTTTTTGTTATTTCCCCATTGTTATCAACAGATGTATGTCCGTATATACCTATATATATATATATATCTATATATCTATTATCTCTATGTATATATATATATATATATATATATATATATATATATATATATATATATATATATATATATATGCTGACATATATATATAACCTGCCGTATATATTTAGACATATAGGCATAGACATACATATCTATAGATGTAGACATTTGCATGTATATATGTTCATATATATTTATATATATGTATATATTTGGGTCTATCTATATATATATATATATATATATATATATATATATATATATATATATATATATATATACACACACACACACATATATATATATATATATATATATATATATATATATATATATATGTATAGATATGTTGTATTTGTTTAGATATTAATATATTTACACATACACATACATCTAAATGTTGGAATACATTCTCTGTACTGTTGAATGTCTGGGCTGGATGATATGTTTTTCGAAAAAATAAGGGTTATGTATATCTGACGTGTCCTAGTGATAAATCACTTTGGCTATGGTGTGCAGGGTTCTGGGTTCGAGCCTTGCAGAGGCTGTTTATTTTGTTGCTAGGCAGAACATGGGCCGTTGGATACAGAGTCATTAAGGCACTTTAAAGCAGTTGTAAGCGGGGTTTGCGTGGGTTTATGTGGAGGTAAGCACTGCTAACTTCCAGTTACAGTTTCTTATACTCAGCTTCTAATTTGCTTAACCAATGTAGGCATTGCTTACTCCCACACAAATGGGCTTAAGCTTGCTTACTAGTTCTTAAATATGCTTACTATTGCTTATTTCTGCTTAAACCTGCTTACTAGTTCCTTATTCATTATGACACTGACACCTCACATGTGGATTTACTGCAGTACTCCAGTTCATGAAAATATGTTATTTAGTGGGTTATGCAACATAAATATTACTCATAACATGCTTTGCCATGGAAAATGGAATGTGCTACAGTGGGACTCGAACCAGGAATGCCTATTCGTAAAGTGAATGCTCTGCCCACTACACTATTGCTATGCTGCTTCACTTTCATACATCTTCCTTGTTATCCTCTTCAGCCATTTAAGCTGTATTAACCGTAGCTAAGAGATGGGCACACTCGAGCACCTACGGTTAGCTTTAATCAGATTTAAAGAAAAAAAATTAAGGGCTTCTTCATTTTATTTATGTATACTGTTGCTGGTGTACATAATGGGGACTGTTGGTCCCTTTCTGCTGTTCTTCATTGTAGGGGCGTGTTGATTCTGAGAGCTCTGTTCTCAGACATGCTCCCTGCACTCTTACATGCTCTGTGTAAGCCTAGGATCTCAGGCAGTGTGCTCATTATTAAGCATAGCACGCTGCCATCCTACTCCTAAATGGCTGCCTCCGTGCAGGACTAAGCTCGTCCTGCATGAAGGAATAGTAAATCTGGGGGAATGTGTAATAAGAGTGAAGTGCCATTATACAAAGAAATTATTTAAGAAAGACAAGTAATTTTTTTCTTAAATAATGTCATAGTATGAAAGCATTAATGCATTCCTGCTTGAGGGTATATCAAGATTTTCCCATGTCTGGCTTTGTTTAATCACTAGGGCTATGCTGTTGAGATCAAACCACACCAGCTGTGGGAAAATCCTGATTTACCCATGCACAGTCATATATTATTGCCTAAAATACAACACAGAAAATCAAATAAGGAAGAGACGAGCAGGTGCACCAGATAATCAAAGTAAAAATCATTTTCCATTGGACAAGCAACCTGCTCCCTTCTTTATGGGGGAATATGCTCCCTGCACATTAAGATACTTGCACATACAACACTAAGATCTCATTATCACTGACAAATTGGAATAATCCTCTTTGTGTGTAAGATAGTTCTCTTCAGTCTGTGACTCAAGTTTCTCTTATGGCACTCAGTAATCATAACACTGGTGAAAGTGAAATTGTATACTTCTTCTCAATGAGCTGTCCCTTAACATATAAATACTAAACTATGAAACTATGAAACTATAACACTGGTGAACGTGAAATTGTATACTTCTTCTCAATGAGTTGTCCCTTAACATATAAAAAATATATACAGGGGATTCAATAAAGCCTACATGGTAGTTTTCCACTTCACACAGGCGTGAAAACATTTAGATTCAGTAAACGCTGTGTAGAGGCTCGCATCCCCACACAAACAATGTAAATATCGCATCATGCTAATTACAACATAAGCAGCTGAATTACATGCTAATTAACCCATCTAACATGGTGGAGCTACTCAATAAAATATAAAGCAAACATGTAGATTCCATGCTGGAGTTCCCTGTGAATTCCAAAACATTTGGAATACAGCCATGGAAAGGAATCTACATGGACAGAATAAAAAGTAAAAGGGGTGAGATTTGCACTGAACTGACCTTAACATGTAACAGCATTAGATACAGGCTGGATGCAATAAAAGGAGAGTAACAATAGTAACATAATCCTTTTTTGTGCCATAACAGAAATACAACTTTGCACCCCCACCCACAAATAAACAGAATACTTGTAAATAATGCAGACAGATAAAAGTGCAAAAGTGTGTTCTAATCAAAATTAATATAAAAAAACATTAAACAGACTATTCATAATTACATGTCAGCACAAAATCAGTACTCCTCTGTGAAGGTATATTCAAAAGTAATATCCACTTTTCTGTGTTCAACAAAAAAACAATTTGACTCGCCATTCAGTTTCACTAGCTCCAAGGTTGCTGTCTGGTGTAGATTCAGGGCTGTCAGCATGGTGAAGATGCAAATGAGGTCTGAACTCAATAGAATTGCTGAATATCAAAAAAATTGGATCTGTATGTTTTATGTAAACATAGTGCAGGCACTCCCTCAGACTTTGTGTTTAATGGATGGCAAATGTGAATGCTTATATTAAGTGGGTGCCTCAGGTGGTTCCCTATTAGATGAACGAACACTTAAAATGTCGAGTACAACATGCTTGGCAGCTTTTAAGCGAATGTTCATCTAAGTGAAACCTAAGAATGTCAAAACAAGTAGTTTTGAAAAGTTATAGTTGGCCAGGCATCAGGAGGCCAACGGCTGAAGTCAGAATGTTTACATTGTTTAGCCATTCTTACAGTCCTTCATTATGGTGTGGTCTTGTTGTTCACCCTGTGTAATGTAATGACACTCCTCCACTGTGGTGCAATCTTGGAGTTGGTATATTTAAATAGGGGGAGGGTGGTTGGCACAGCCCCCCATGTTGGGGGTGTGGGGGTGAAGGCCCCCACTTTTCTGTTTGCTGATTTTGTCTCCTTTTTTTGGGAGGTTTTAATGGTGTACAGTACATTTTTGCTGTCGGCTGTTGGCTTCTAACAGCTGGACATCAATAAGTTTTCAAAACTCTTTGTTTTGACATTATGGGGTTTCGCGTAGATGAACTTTCACTTAAAAGCCGTCGAGCATGTTGTACTCGACATTTTAAGCATTCGTTCATCTAATATAGACCTGTGTCAGGTTAGATTTATAAAGCATTATATGTAAGTCTGTCAAGGTTGGAAATGCAAGTAAGCAGCACACAATTCACAGGTTCTGTTTCATTAACATCCAAACTTCTCTTCATTTGCTGTCAAATCATGTTTTCTCTGTCAGTTTTTTATTATTATTTTATTCTTTTTTGCCATTGTTTGCATGATATGATGCTTAGCACAATCACAGGAAACAGATGAATGAATGGAAGGTTTGGCTGTGCTTATCTTGTTTGCATGGTGTTGCATGATGGGAAAAAGGGAGACCTTAAGAATGATTAGTAAATAAGAAAATGTCATGTGACTATTCCACTGGCAATGTTGCTAAAGTATGACAATACTGAGCCTATGGAATACAACTGTGACTTAACTGACTCCATGGCAGCAGGTGTTAATGCACCATCACACAATAATGCATTAAAGAAAAAAAAATGGGGAAGATAGGACAGTGGTGAAATGGGGAGCAAGCAGAGGGAAGAACAAATGGAAAGCAATACAGGAATGTGTAGGAGACAGAAAAAAACATAGCTATCCATTTCTTCAACAGTAAAAACTGATAATATATGCAGTATAATATCTGAGTTTGGACTGCCACCTCCAGAGAGAAGGGTAACCACAACATAATTATTTTGTATAGACAATTGGACCAAATCAAGTGCGGCATAAAGACATATGTGCAAAATGGAGAACTATGCATGGGATGATTTTTTTTTTTTTTTGCGAGAGATGAATGTTGGAGAAGGGACATAAGTATGTTAGGGTCTAGTAAGTTGGGTAGGTGAGGAAGCAATTTCAGACAGACAAGACAAACAAGACAAAAGAAATGCATGGTGATGGCCAGAAGAGGTCAGTGGGGACATCCAGGAGCCATGGTCATCAAGCTGGGAGACAGTGAGAATTGAGTCCTCAACCATTGAACTGTCATAACTGTCATCTCACTCCACCACTGGCTTGAACACTCGATATTTTCTTCTCCTCCTCCTGGTCCTGTTAAAATGAGGCAAAGCAGCCCTCCATCCAGCATAGACATGCACCAACAGTACAGCACATAACCCTACACACCGTCCATGGCAGTTCAGCACAGGGGGCAGGTAATGCGGGGGCAGCAGAGGTGGTGCTGCCAGGTTGGCTCAGAGATGTGCTGGGCAATGGCCAGTGGAGTGGAGGCAGGCAGATCCTGTCAGCCAGGCTACCTTGCTGTGCTACGGAGCATTTTGTGATTTGGTACACATGGATGACATGGGCATATTTTGAAGACACGTAATAAAATAAAACATAAAATTAAAAAATAAATAAAATAAAATAAAAAGAGAGATAAGGGTTTGGGTGAGAGAAAAATAAAGAGATAAGATTGGTACCTTCATATGTGACATACAATGCATTAACACAATTATTTGATTCTACTATCATAGCCTTTATACTCTTAAGATTACCACCCCCTAACAGATAACTTTTACATTTAAGACTACCGGCTCCTACCAGATGCAAACGGTACTACACATTGCAGTAAGTACTTCTTTACATGTGCATATATTTCACATATGCATGTTTCAGTTATACACATTACAGTTTACAGCAGGACATGTGTGAACTGGTATAAAGTTTTTGCTTTAAAGTTTTAAGTTACACATAATTGAAGAATTAACAGTATTACATATTTGAAAGTGTAGTATATGAACCCACAACCTCTGACTAAAGTCTAATATTGTAGTCTTGGTTTGTGCTACAGACTAATACATGCATATTTGCTTTTACAGTTGAGATATGCATTCTCAATTTGATACTACTGTATAAAATATCAAACAAGGTATCTTTAACTTGTAATGCTCTAATAACACTACTCTTCTGCTGCATACATACCGCATGCCTCCCTCATTCCTGCCAATCTATCACCATGTAGCCTAATATTCACCTCCCTTTCCATGGCAGCTGTGGAAAAAACAGAGCAAAACAGAATACCATTATGAAAACCAGCCTTGCCTACATCTGGCTTTTAAGCCTTATAAGTACTTTATGTAGCTGATGCTTACACATCTGTAGGATGTCCTCCTTCCTATATTCCTCGATCCAAGCATCAAGGGTATTTCTCTTCCTGCAATGTAGGCCAATAAATTGGTGGCTACATTGGTCACTAGAGTGGTGGATACTGGTGGCACTGGTTAGAGCCTGGGATAAATTATCCCAAGTCTCTAATTTATACTGGAATGCAGAATAGTACCCCTTCAGTAGCCAGCACTGTGGTGTTTCACTAGGAGTTCAGCAAAAATCTTGGACAACAGGACACCCCATCTCTGAGCTCTAAATCTCACACCCTCTCCACAAATGCCTGCCATGCCTACCATGGATCAATAGCAATGGAGAATAATGCTTTCCTGCCACTTTCAGTAATTGAATCTATTGGGAGTGCACACACTGTTGTGCATCACTTACCATCACACAAACATGGTGCACACCTACGAGCCCTATGTTTGCTTGATGGTACGTGGTCTGCAACAGTGGCAAGCTGTGAAAAATTACACTGCCGTTTGTGTATGTGTGTTTGACAAATGTAAAGGTCATGGCAGACCAGAGAGCAGAAATATCCTTACAGGAATATAGAACACAGTATACCCACAGTCATACATTTCATAATGTGATAATACATAAATAAATAAATGACACAATATTAGTGTCACAGCCTTCATACCTATAATTAATGTCATGTACACTATGTCAAGTGTTATGGGAGAGTGACTATAATAGGAAGTGGAATAACAGTAAAAGTGTATGGAATATGTTGTATTTGAGCCCAGGACCATGTGTATGGCAGTCCTACACTAACACCTGTTGCCACAAGAGAGTTAAAATAACAGCTGTTCATGTTTCAGTCCATTGATATAAACTATGTCACAACAGTGAAAAACAAATTGCACACCAAGTAACATCAGCACTCTAACCCTACACGTATACCGGCTGCCACAGGCAATAGCAGTGACTGAATGTATACTGTTTATATTTTTCACTGTCTACTTTCCGGTTGGTCCACTTATCTAGTTTGTGCACTACCACGCTTCGTGCAAATGACATAAGCACATCCAAGCTTGACAGTCTTTTTCTCCTGTTGTCGTATTTGCCCTAACTGGCACATTGTGCAAACATGGGCCAAAATAAATAAATAAATAAATAACATTAAAAAAGGAGGAAAGAGTTGAAATGAGGAAAAGTATTCTATGACATACCCAGTAGAAAATGTTAGTACACATGAGATATTTCTACATAGGTCTGGATTTCAACTCTCACTCCCATTCATCTTCAGAAAACAGGATGGGTGCCTTATCCTTCTTTGCCACATAAACAGCTTTGCAGCACCAAAGAACTGAAGTCATTCTTCACACAGCCAACTGCAACAAAATGTATACATATACCAAACCATAACTGTTGTTTGTACATTCATTCAATGTATTATATTTGGATGTAGTGCACTTAGTGATCGCACAACCTGTTATGATTATAGCTTGCAAATATACAGCTCTGGCTTACCTTTCTTTGCTTCATGGTCATTCATCAGTTATCTGACCCATACTCTGAGACATGCAGTCTGTAAGCTATGCTATATCATTGACCTTAAAATATGTGAGGATATTTACTAGGATTAATGTGATAAACAGTTGCCAACAACTGAAGGTCAGGTAGGAAGGCACAAGCAAGCATAGAATGGTCTGTTGGGGAGGGCAAAGGTGAGTTACTGTTATGGCACATACAACAGTACATTGTTCTTCTGAGGGGGGAACAAACTTGAGTTAATGTTATGGCACAAACAATCATAGACTGTTCTTTTGGGACACGCAAGGGTAAGTTACTGTTATGCCACAGATAAGAATGGACTGTTCTTTTTTTTTTGGGGGGGGGGGGGTCAAAAGTGAGTTACTGCTATCGCACAAACAAGGATATGTTTCTCTTGTTACTCTCCTTGTTTTGCATCCCGCCTGTCTTGTCAGGGTTGTGAGGTCAGAAACGGCAATGTGTATCTTTACTTTCTAACTTCTCTTTTTAATGATTTTCCAGTGCAAACATAACGTGCTAAACTGAGGTCATGCAGTGATCATCAATACTTTTGAGAGGTATGACAGTCTGTTTGAATCTTTGATGCTTAAGGCCTACTACTTACTAATGGACATATGTAAGTCAGATAAGTCCCTGCTGTCACATGCTAAGGTAATTTCTGTACTTATCACCCACCTTTTACTTGCTTACTGTACCAAGTAATGAAATACAAGGATATGCCATAATATTATTAAACAATACACTCCAGGTTCAACACTTACTTTGTAATTGCAGCAGTTGCCACAGTTTTAGTTTAGGACTGACTGTCTGATGCAAGCAGTACACAGCCAATACATGGGGAGGTAAAGGCTATGTGAGTTGTCTGGTATCAATGTTACTATATATATATATATGAGTAGGTGGTGAATGAGTGTGCTATGCATTGCCTCTTAGTCAATGCAATGGCACACTGAACATGCCTATGTTTGCATACACCCACAGAAGCTGGTGGTTCTCCCTCTGACTACTCATCTGCTTGTGGCTGTGGTGACATTGCCATTGGTGGTGTTATGTTTGCCCATTCCCCTTGCTGATCCTTCTGAAGCTGTTTCCTTAGGATTAAGTTTTTTAGCATGGCACATACTATGAAGAATTCTGTACATACCAATGGATTGTACTGCAGGATTCCCCCAAATGTATCTAGGCAACAAAATCGTGACTTCAGCAGCCCAAACAAGTGCTCTATGACATTTCAAGTTTGAGCATGTGCCTCATTATGGCTTTCGTCTGTGGGTGTGGGGGCATTTATGATGGCTGTCATCAGCCACAGTTCCAGTGTATAGCCTGCATCCCCCAGTAAATGTCCCTATGAGATAGCCCCCTTAGCAAACATCCGGTACAGTTAGGTGGTGTACCAGATATGTGAGTCATGATAACTGCCAAGGTTGCTAGCACACACACTCAGGAATTCCCTTTGCATTACACACAACTTGGCAGATGATAGAGTTGTAGCCCTTTCTGTTAATGTCGAGCCAATCCTGTTCCCCAGGTGGTACCTTAATTTCTACATGAGTGCAATCTATGGCACCCAGTAATTCAGGGTAATGCGCTACTCGGTAGAATTGTTGCATATGTTTGATCCTCTCCTCAGAACTATGAAAAAAATATATGTGCTCACAAGCATGTTGGAGCATAGCATCCAGGAAATGGTGGAGAATCCTGGATATTGATGCTTGTGACACCCCCAGCATGTCCCCTGTTGGTTACTGAAAGGTACCTATAGCTAAGATTCTAAGTGCTACACATGCACCAGTTTCCGCTGGGATGGACTCCGCTCAGTTGGCTCTGGCTCTGAGTTGATTTCCACTTCATGTAGGTTGTGAAAAGTTAAATGGGACCTGAAAACCCTTCTTCTTCTCAGACTAGGACTATTGGCAGCAGCACTGGCTTCAACCTCTAGCACATATAAATGGATTAAAGTAGCAGCAGACCCTAACATTCTGTCTGTGTAGGCTTTCCATGTCTGTACTCCAAAAATGCTGAAATCCACAGAAAAAAGCAGCATGGAGTCTACATGGATGCTTTATAGTTTGTTGAATAGCTCCACTGTGTTGGATTGGTTGATTAACATGCAGTTCAGCTGCTTATGTTGTAATTAGCATCTATGAAGCACAGAGATAGATGCAATCCATTAATAATCTATACTATAAAAAGGTAACCCTATAGCTAGAAAAACTGATGGTGAGGAGACTTGTTTTTAAGACTGTAAAAACGCTTGTTTTTCAGGATATTTGTGTACAGAGGAGTACTGAACTTCAGCAGGTATACTCCCATTTGTCACCAACATACTGCATATGCTAGAATGTATTTAAGAATAACATCAAGTAAAGGCTTTTACACTTGTATCTGTAGGAATTAGACGTGTACTGATGGTATGGGCATGTTTGTCAAGCCATTTCAAAGCTACATATGATTGCCAATACATGAAAAATGGAAAGCTGTATGATAAATATGTACAAATGTTTCAGGGACAGGTCCTTTGATGGTAGTTTCAGCATTTCGAAGATGTTTTGTTAGCAAAAGGAGTCCATTGCCAGTTTTTTTGTGTAGGGGGGCAAAGATGGTTTACTGTTATGGCACAAACTAGAATGGACTGTTCTTTTGGGGGGAGCAAAGGTGAGTTATTGTTATGGTACAAACAAGGATACGTTGCTCTTGTTATTCTCCTTGTTTTGTATCCTATCTGTTGTTAGTATTTCACATCTGTAGACTGTTTTATGTTTCTCCAGTGGGTAATACTGACTGGCTATCTTTTCTGTTCTATTTGGAAACAGTTATTTTGTAGTTACGTGATACTTATGTGTATTATACTTCTGTTCTCTTTTAGGACACCTACAGGTAAGGCACTCAGGCATGTCACTCCATTGAGAACCCCCTTCAACAATGCTGAAAATCAAATTATTGTGGATGAGTTTCAGCAACATGGTGCTTTTTTCCTGGAAATGGGACAGGGAGATATGACACACAGGATGCAAATATGGCAGCAGATTGTCCAGGATGTGAATGTCATGGGTGGCCATGGCAGAACATATGAACAAGTGCGCCACAGGGCCACCGACATGATCACAACTGCATGGAGGTGAGCAGCTGCAGTGGGCCGTGACTGAACAGCTACTGGGAGAGGGCCTGCTAGGGAACAACTACTAACCTGAAATGAACAGTTCTTGGCCAATATCAGAGATTCAGACTGCTCCCAGGAGAATGCAGGACAGCATGCACTGGATATGGCACCAATACCTTTAGGAAGAGGCTGGCTTATGGAGTTCCTTTCCATTTATGTAGTGAAAATGTTTAGGCCTATATTGAATTCAACCAAGACTGTGTTCAGAGATACCAAGCAAATCATAGAGTCATTATATGATGTTACTAGATCTATTTCTGCAGCTCAAGTTATGGTGACTCCGGATGTGTCATCCTTATTTACTGTAATCCCTAACAATGTAGGCCTGGAGTATATTAAGCTAAATTTGTCAGTAAAAAGCAGTTACATGTCTAGTCAGAGTAGTCTGATATGTTTATTCATCAAGCTTATTCTCGAGAATAAATGTCTTTATTTTTAATGACAAGTATTATTGGCAAAGATCTGCTGTAGCCATGGCATACCATATGCAAACAGCTACACAAATTTAGTCCTAGCTTACTAGCTTGATGGGAATCTACACAAATATTGATGAGCAATTGTTTTTTTCCAAATATATTGCCTTTATTAAGCATTTTATGGATGATATTTTTATTCTGCAGGAGGGACCAGAGGCTGAGCTACATAACTTTTTTAGATTTTTTTGAATCAGTGCATGACATTTTTGCAGTTTACTATGGAATTCTCAACAAAAGAAGTTTTCTTCATTGACGTATGTGTTATGAGAGTCAGTGATGACGTTTTCGCTACAAAGTTGCACAAAAAGGAATGTAGGAAGAATAATATGCCACACAGAGGCAGCATGCATCCCTATTACATATACTGTAATATAATGCATGGACAGGGCATGAGGCTATCCAGACTGAATTGTAGAGCTTCAGAATTTAGAAAAGCCATTGATAGGTTTAGAAATGATCTTCAGGACAAAGTTTATTCAAGACAAGAAGTTGATAAATATCTAGATTTTTGCAATTTTGATAGACAATGTATTGCCAAACCATATTTTTCAGATAAACTGGATACTTTTGCTCCTAGTGGTAGGGATTATGATAAATATTCTATAGGTATTATAATTACATTTTCTTCTAATGTTATTACTATTTGTGAGGTATTTTGCAAAACATTGGTCTATTCTTACATCAGGTGATCCCATTAAAGAGATAGCATGTCCTGAACTGAGATTTTTGTTTAAGAACAAAAAAAATCTTTGAAATGGATGCTTTGTTATGAACACATTAAAAGCACTGAAACATTAATAATTTGTGTCCAGCTTTTAATGTTGGCATGACCAATCTCTCACTAAAGGAGTGTGTGCTAGAAGACCTTTATAGTATTAGGAGATCTGATTCTAGAAATGCCCTAGCTAGACATGTTCTAGCTAGTGGGCCAGGACATACATTTGCTTTTATGGCAATACAGGTGCTGGCAGAGATGCACATGTGGGATTTAAATAAACAGAATGGAGGCGAATGAAATGAAATGGATCATTACACTACAGTCCAATAGAGGATATGGTTTAAATGAAGTGATATCCCTAAAACCACATTTAAGACTGTGCATTTTGCATAAGTGATTTGATTGGCAGACTTCATTATGAAGCGATCTGATTGGTAAACGTTAGTATATTTTGTCAGATTTGAGAGATTTGATTGCTTTAATGATACAGCCTGTTTAGTGGGAATGCTTAAATTGAGTGATGTCCTTTTTAAGCAACATTTGAGATAACATATTTTTTTATGAGTGTTTTGATTGGTCATTTTGATACCAATTTGTTGGATGAATATTTTAATTGGTCATTTTATATTTTATATATCCTTTAATAAATGATGTTGGTTGAATTATTTTAACATCACTTTAACATCACAGCAAAAGACAACACCACTATATACCCAACTGAACACACCAAATTGCTATGAGTGGAAATAGACAATAAACTAAAATTTGACATTCACATATCCATGACCATAAAAAAGTCCACAAAAAACTAGGAGCGTTATACAGAAATAAGCAATTTCTCACCAAAGCAGCAAAGATTTCAATAGCAAATTCCCACCTTATCTCCACCCTACTTTATGCCTCTCCAATATATACCAACCTAAGGCAATGCGATCTAAACAAGCTAGAGACCTGCTACAACAAAATCGCCAAATTAGCCACAGGGGCATCCTACCATAGTCACCACTGTCTCTCACTTGCTGAACTGGGCTGGCTTGAACTCCCTCACCTCCTTCAGTGGTATCAACTCTCACTCACCCACAAACTAGTAAACCATCCACTAAATGTCCCATCCCTCCAGAATCTACTCCAATCCTATCGCATCACCGGACCACTGAAATCCAGCAACAAAAATCACTTACAGATCACTAAAGCCAATAACTCTGCTGGTAAAGCACTATTCTCTTGCACCATAGCCAAATTATGGAACTCCATTCCACCCACTATTACCTCCGTACCATCATGGACCCACTTCTAAACTTTACTAAAAGCGCACCTAAAAACATGCTGGCTATGCCCTTGCAACACCCACTCTAATATCACCCACCCCATCCAACTATCACCTTTCTTTCCACTCCACTAACTACCTTGATTATGGCAAGCTCAGATGCTCATAAGCCTAGTACTTATTATACAGCATGAACTTCTTATTATAACATTTGTTAATGTCTGTTATGTACTTCACAGATAAAGATTCTAGTTGTCTACTGATGTACTATGTTCTTCATCTGTAAATATGTTGTAAGTAATTGCTATGTTAAATTGTTAATCACTACGTAATCCAATGCAACTACTGTCTGTTTATTTTAACTGTGGAGCTTTTATCCCCAGGCCTCCGCTGAAAATGGACCTACGTCCAGTCGGACACTCCTGGTCAATAAATGTAAATAAATATATAAATGATATGATGAAACATCTTTGGAAGCAAAAATGCTAACCACCATTAAAGTTTTATTTATTTCCTTCAAACTGTGTATATGCTCTGCTAATTTTTGTTTTCAATACATATATACTGTTTCCGGCAAGTAGCACTTCATGCCAGTCAGAAGTTTTGATTTTGCTTTGTATAAATAAAGATATGTTGCTCTCGTTACAATCCTTGTTTTCATCCTATCTGTTCTTAGTATTTCACTTCTGTAGACTAAATTCTCCAGTGGGTAATACTGACTGGCTACTTTTTCTGTTTTATCTGGAAACAATTATTTTGTAGTTATGTGATACTTATTATAATTTTGTTGTCTTTTAGGACACCTACAAGTATTACAATAAGGTATGTCAATACACAGAGACCCCTCCCCCCTTCAATTGTGCTGAAAATCTAATTATTGTGGATGGGTTTCAGTAATATGGTGCTTTTCTCCTGGAAAGAGGATTGGGAGATATGGCATGCATGCTGTGAATATAGCAACAGATTGTCTGGGATGTGAATGGCATGGGTGGCCATGGCAGAACATATGAACAGGTGTACCACAGGGCTACTGACATGATTATAATTGCATGCAGATGAGCAGCAGCAATGGGCCATGACCAAATGGCAATTGAGGGAGGGCCTGCTAGTGAACCTCCACTAACCCCCAGTGAACAGTTCCTGGCCAATATCAGAGATCCAGACAGCTCCCAGTAGAATGCAAGACAGCATGTACTGGATGTGAGTGCAACACCTTCTGAGACAGCAAGCACATCTCAGGGTGAGCTTCCAGATAGACTTTGTTATCTGAAGAGTTGAATACTGTCAAATAGTAAAACAATTGAAATGAATAAGTTAATTATGTGTCACATGTCTTTTTTTTTGGCGATGGTGGTGATTGCTACAGTTATAAGCTTAGGCTGGAGTTGTCAGCCATGTTCTTGTTTAAAGTAGACAATGCACATATAAAGGGGTACATCTATTATCCCCCTGTGTTACTGTTAACTTCTTCCAGGACTATCTGGACTATAGCGCAGTATGTCTTCTGAGATGGTAAACCAAATATTTTTATGACAGTACTGCTGAGCAATTTAAAGAAATATTGTAGTATGTGATTTTGATCTTACGCCTGTTGTGTGTATTGATGCACTGTCTGTAATAGTGGTAGCAGCACTGTTAGTTTGTTAGCATATATTACATTACAATAGTGCAGGTATTAATTTATTCCTATATTTCTTGCTTTTTATCGCAGGTGATGAAGACATTGGGAGTGTGGGCCCTGTGCCATCTGATATCAGTGTATCATGGACTCTGATGATGATGGTGGCCAAACTGAGGCATAGTCAGGGCATGCAGAGATTGAATCTGATGCAGAGGCTGACATACAGCCATCCCCTTCATTTCCACTGGACACAGCTAGTGGGCCTATGCCTTCCCAGTCAACTTATCCCACAGATATTGGACAGGTGGAGAGTGAGGACTTTGATCAGGGAAGTATGGCTATTGCAGCTTCAGTTTCTGTTGATTATAGCCATAGCCAAAGCATAGGTGAGGAGCCACACAGGAGGATTGATAGGGGTGCTCAGAGGGGGCCTGCTGTACCTCCTCCATCTGGTGGAGGTGTCACCTCCCATGCCACTCCATGTATGTTTAGGGCTGACTTGGAAGTACAGGCACATTCCCACAGGTGTTCCAGACAAATGCTCAGAGTTGTGAATGTGGCACAGTCTGACATGTGTGACTGCCTCCATTGTGTTGACGATTCACTGCTGGATCAGATGAATGACACGGAAAGAGGGGTGTCTGTGATGGACTGAGCAGTGTCTGTCATGGAAAGAACAGTGTCTGTGCTGGACCATCTGCTGCAAGGGGAATGGCATCCTCATGGGTGTAGGTCAGCCACATCATCTGCTGTCAGCCAATGTAGGCATGTCCGATCATGCTCCCATTGTGGCAGTATTTCCAATGCTTCATCAGTAGTATGCTGTCCACTGGGCAACCCTGTGAAGGGAACTTGTTCAACCAACATCAGTCATGTTCAGGTAGCAGCACCGCATCCGACCTTGGGTATGGATCTGCCAGTGCAACTCCTGGCAGAGCCAGTTCTCATGGTCGGGGATGACATTGATGAACTACCCCCTCTACCATGCATGGCTCACACCTGTCTGAGAGACCAAGATATAGAGCTAGCACATATATTGGCTGTATTCATGCAGACACTCACAAACCAAATATTCCTGGAGGACCCCTACTGACAAATACACAACAGTTACTCATTTTGTCTCACTGGCCATTTGTTGTTTTATCCCAATGTCTGCCTTCTTCTCCTTCTTACTCACATACACTCACCGGCATTTTGTGTCAGCCTAGGCTTTCTGCCTCCCCCACCCACCCACAGCATCCTGTGCAAGTGATGATAACTGTGCCTTATTCCTGTTTTCTATCTTTTAGATTCAGGAATAAAAAAGCTGTGTTTGATGCTCAGGGTGAGTGGCTAACTTAATGCTTAGTTGACCTGCATTTGTGTTGTTGAACTTCCCATTGTAACTTTCACTTATATTCATACCTCTCAAACTCTTATTGCAAGAAATCTGGGCAAAACCCAACAAAATGGAGGGACAAAGGCCCAAAACAGGGCCATATTTTAAATATTGCTCACATAAACTTAGAAAGTTGCTAGAGTAACAGGGATTGTTTTAATATACATTTCCTGGAGGATTTGAAGTCTGAAACTCAAATGTTTGCATTATTTAGTGACTTCAATTCTCTGATCATCCCATTGAGTTGCCTGAAAACCAAATATTTTATGAGGACCAGACCAAAAATATGAGCCAAAAAATCTAGACATTCTGGAAAAATCTGGACAGTTGAGAGATATGCTTAAATTGACCTAGGAAAGTTAAACAGTTGATAGCATCAACATTTCACAACTGTATAGTAAATGCTCTTGTAAGGGTTGTGAAGTCAGAAACTGAAATGTGTATCTTTACTTATACCTTTGACTTATACTGGTCTTGGAAAGTTAGACAGTTGATAGCATCGATATTTCACAACTATATAGTCAATGCTCTTGCAAGGGTTGTGAAGTCAGAAACTGCAATGTGCATCATTACTTTCTAACTTCTCTCTTTAATGATTTTCCAGAACAAACATATTGTGCACATCATAAGTCACTCCGTCATATCAGATCTTAGGATTGTATGACAGCACTGTAGTCAAACCTCATCAAAACAGTAATTCAGTATAATTCTCTCTTTTGCATGTACCTCAACAGACACATGCAGAAGCTGTAGAGACCACATGGCTTTCTCAGCAAGAAAACACAGGGACTACAAACCATGCCATGATGTATGCAGATAGATTAAAAGCCATGTCACTGTAATCTGTCTTGTACAGGAGGAGGTGACACCTGCCTGGCCTCCAAGCCAGTGTCTGACCATGCCCTGGTGGGGATGACTGCATATCCAGACATTTGATACAGCTGATTAGATCAGCAGTGTCCGTTGAAAATACAGTAATACCAGTGTCCCACACTCTGTGTAAAAGATTCTCTGCAATGCCAAGCAAGACGATATACACATGCACACACATGCATGCACAAACACACACACACACACACACTCACACACACACACACACACACACACACACACACACACACACACACACACACACACACACACACACACACACACACACACACGTAAAAATTGAACCCCTAGCCATCTGAGTACACAGACTACAGAACACAGTACTTAATGCAAGTGCCATGGCACAAGTTTGAATTTTATAGGACTGCAGCTGAACTTACAGTACATGACATCAGCAGGCCATGTATGAGACAAGGTGTTGGCAGGTTCATAGCTTCACATGTTCATACTAGACTGCTAACATAATGGCCCTAGGTTCATAGGTTCATAAGAGGTTATTAGGCTTATGGCCCTATGGCCTTTTCAAGCCTAAAAAATTTGTACCATTGTTCCGTTATAGAGTATATAGTTATGTAGTCCATATTTGCCAATTCATGATCAGCACTGGTTGCTGTTGCCTAAGAGTGACATAAGTGAAACCCCCTGAGTAAATTTATGATTTCCCTATTCAGTTGTCCAAGTTACACTTAAATAGGGTCATTGAAGAGCTCGGTTTCATGTGAACTGGGAGTTTATTCCATTGTAGTGGCAATCTGTCTCTCTAGCATGTCCTGTTGGTGTTGCAGACTAGGTTAAGGTCCATACATTGAGCAAGTCTTTTCACATTTGATTTGTGGAGGTGCAGCATTTCTGTTAAGGCAGGGTTTGAGAGTGCTTTGTAGGCCAGGCACAAGTTGCCTCTCAACAGTCTATATGATACAGAGAATATTGACAGGGCCTTCAGTCTGTCCATGCAGGTCATGTATTGAAGTCCCTGGCTTTTCTTGGTAAGAAACCTCTTAGGTCTCTCCAGCTGCTGCAGATGTCTGGTGAGGTACATGCAAAAGGGAACATTGTATCTATTACTGGTCTGATGAGGGACAAGTACAATGGATTGATAACATCCTTAGTCTTGGATGCTATGCCCTTTTTTGTGAGGTGTGCAACATAAAAGCCCTTCCTTACCATTGTGGACACATGATGATCATTGTTGATGTTGCTATCAACATGCATTTCCATTCAGTATGCCACTATTTTAATGAACGGAGGGTGAACTTTGCTATTAAACCAAACAAAAGTCGTGACCAGAAAACAAACGCTCTTGTAGCAAGTACTAAGAAATAAAACTAAAACAAAAATGCAAAGGAGCAGAGCAAGACTGTGCTGCAATACCCACATATGTGCAAGCAGACAATATATATTATTATCTGACATCTAACTCCATATAACATTAAGGCTAAGTCATTTTAAGATTCTGTTATGAAACATCTTGATTTATTATATACTCAATGGCTAGAAAAGAAGAGCATAGCTAAAGCCCTAAACCTTGATTAAAAGAAGGAAATTGTTAGTCGAGGTTTAGGGCTTTAGCTATACTCTTCTAGCCAATGAGTATATAATAAATCAAGATGTTTTGCACATATTGCTTCCTTGCACATACAGTTTATGTTTTTTTACAATTCTTATTATTTTTGACCAAGCTGATTTTTAACTTGTGATATATTTCTACAAGGTTTATTCTGATATCCTGCATATACTAATTGTTTTTTGCATATAATATATTTTTTAGTATATATAAATGGTTTATTTCTTAATATTTTTAATCATTTTTATTCTATTATCTATGCTTTTTATGATACAATATATATATATATATATATATATATATATATATATATTGTTAATAATGGGCGTTTACATTAATTTGTTTGTTTTCTCAGTATATGATGTCATGAATAGTACTCTTAATTTGTATATAAATTGATTCTTACTAATTAAGTGCTTTTTGGTCTGAAGAAGCCCTAATGGGTGAAAGTGCTTACCTCATTATTATTATGTGAAATAAACTACTTGGACTTATTAGAATCTTATGAGTGGATTTCCTGATTCGTGAATTCTATAAGAGTACCTCAGAAATGATGCTGCTCCTTTTTGAACATTTAGTCTATGTGGGTATTGCAGCGCAGTCTTGGTCTGCTCCTTTGCATTTTTGTTTTAGTTTTATTTGCTATTAAACAATTTTTGATTGATTAGTATTGTTGTAGATTTAGAGATTTACTTTTTGATTGGGTATTGGTGTTTTAAATGTGATATAATTTTTTAAATGGTGTCTTTTATGGTCTGATGAAGCAACGTAATATGGCAAAAGTGTTTACCTTTGTATATTAAAGATTTTTTTTTTATTTTATCTCTCTGCCATGTTTGTCTGAATTTTTCATTTCTAGAAGTTTATGTTTATTATTTTGACATTTATTCATTGGTGCATCTTTCCTAGATTAATTATTCAGAATTCTAGAAAATAAATAGAAAATAGTTAGAATAAGCACCAATCAGGCTAAAGCAGCAGAGAATAATGCAGAAAACCACTAATATCTTACTTATGTCACCCATATTTGTTTGAAAAACATTTACAAATCTTCCCCCATTTCATTTTCTGTAGAAATTCAATTCCTCTGTTATCCATGATGTGAAGGAGAATGCAAGGAACCCCTACTACTGCACATACTGATTTTAGAAATCCATCTATCTACCCCTGTATTCCATTTCAGTCACCGATACCCTGAATTTTACATCCAAATTATTGGTATGTTACAGGTGTAGAAACATTCGAAAAGCAGCCCCTTGCATACCTTTTTAATCTTTCACTCAGCATCAACTATCACTCTTTGCACTTAACATACTACATCTCAAGATTTCTACCCCATTCACTAAAAATAATAATTATCCTATAATTAACCTATGTCCCTTCTCAAAATTTGTGAAAACTTCTTTACCTAGAGATATTGGAATATATCACAAAACACAACAGTCTCTGTGTCAAACAGTATGGCTTACATCCCAGTTATACCAATCTTTCAGCACTTTATAACCTTACTGATCATACATTCTCCTGTATGGAACTAGGTAATCTGAATGGTGCAATCTTCCTCTACCTCAAAAGAACTTTTGATACTATAGACCACTTATCCATAACTTTGCCGATGTTGGCTCTTATAGTGTTATCTGACGTCATTCAAGAGCTAACTTTTCAACTAACCATCTCATTTAGTCGGTTCCAACAATTACTTGGTTACAGGTTCCATACACAAAGACTTAGACCTTGGATCCCCCCCGGGATTCATGAAGCTTGCACCATGCGCCAGAGTAGCATTGGCAATCTAGCGCCAAATATGGCTGTCGAGCAATTCAGGTAAGAGCTGTTTCCACATGCACTACCAGTGTACACCAGAGCTGCACAGCTCCCGGCACATGTATGCTAATTACCCCATGTGCAGCAGTGTAGCATGCAAATGAAAGTATATAGCAATTCATGAAGTTGTGCAAGCATAGCGTAAGCATGTAGAAATGTAAACCAAAAAAAGTTTACATTTTGTCAAACATAAAATCAGAGACATGAAAGTGGACAAACTTACGTATTATAATTTTAATATATACCAGTGGCTAAATATATAGCCAATGGCATAAAGCAACATGCACAACATATAAAAAATAACATTTAATGTCATGGCCACACCAACACAAAGTAAAACCACAGTGCATCGGTGCGCAAACAGGATCACAAGAAAAATATATTTAGATGTCATAAAACTGTAATGTAATGCAATTCATGATATCCCCATAATAGTCAATGGCATGCATGCTACATCACAACCATGGTGCAAGGGTTGCTAAGGGTCTGTGGCAGTGTTCCCTGTGGTAACTAGGAATTTGCAGTCAATGCCATGCAAATGAGTCAAGTAATACTGAATCGCAAACACTCCGCCTGCGTAAGGATGTACCACATGGTGTACAACACTGAGGAGTGGCCTGGAGGTAAACATGACATCAAGAGATGGGCGCCCCACCGTAGCTGTAAGCACATTGGATCATTGCTAATCCGGGTTGTGTGTTGGCAAGCAAATCCACAGGATAGGGTTGTGGAAGTAGCCATAGCTTTGCTTAGCTGAGAGCACACAAGGTAACCGAAAGTTCATGTGAACGTGGATGAGAACGTGCATGAAACCAGGTAAACGGCTGTGCGTGGTGCGCACCACAGCTGAAACAAGAAGGATATGGGAAGACAATAAGGAAATGCTGCAGCATGGTAATTGGAGTACAAATGAGTAATTAACACCTAGAAACAAACATGTCAGCCATAGACAACAGTTAAAAAGGCTACTAACAGCTACCTGCAGAACAGGAACGTGGAGGTACAGCAAAGAAAAGAAAACTGTCACAGCAGAACAAAGCAAACTTGCAGTAGATCAGCTACATAACACATTTCCCACCACAATCCTGGGTTGTGGAAGCACAAAACAAGAAAGGCGGCAGCTAGATGCATGCCTGACAATGGGAGGTGAATCGGGTTGAAAATAGAAGTAAAGGGTAATAGATGAATCATGGCAGACAAGCGTATGTCAACACCAAAGGCCCCACAATAGCAGTACCTGCTGTAAAATCAATAATTAAAATACCCTGCAGCTGGAATAGCACAAACACACCCAATTACACCAGCATCATCCATTGCACAATAGTACAAGGTGTGAAAGCCCCCCACACACACACACTTGTGCATTCCCAGACACTCTGCACCATTGGTGTATACAGATGGGGAACTTTTAATATGTATATGTTAGGGGCCATCATAGCTTTGATTCACCAGCATGTGTTGGAGATTGATGGTGGTGTGGAGGATGATGCTGACAACCATTTCAGGCACCGGAGGAGGAGATGAGTGTTCAGACCCAGGGTAACCTAATAGGGGCTACATGATCTTGAGACAGTAGAGCATTACAGGGTGGACAGGGACATCATACAGCAACTTGTTGCGCTGTGCTGGCCACGCCTCAGAGCCAAAAGTAACAGAGGGGAACCCATCCCACTGGACATGAAGGTATGTGTAAGCTTGGGAATACTAGCCACAGGTACCTTCCAAAGGCCAACTAGGGATATCATGGGGATCTCACAGGCATCAGCATCCAGGGTGCTCAACCAGTTCCTGGATGCCATGTTACCACATGCCAATGAGCACATATACTTCCCCCAAACACAGGAGGTGTTGGCCAGCAATATGTGTCTTTTCCACCATGTGGCAGACTACCCGGAGGAACTGGGTGCAATAGACTGCACGCACATACACATCAAGTCACCACCCGGTGAGCAGGGTAGGTGCTACATAAACCACAAGGGATTCCCCTCCATCAACTGCCAGTTCATGTGCAATGCCCAAGGCATTATCATGGATGTGTGTGCTGGTAGCCCTGGAAGCTATCACAATTCCCACATCTGGCATGCCTCACAGCTGTATCAGTTATTTGCCATGGAGGGACATCCCATATGGCCACCTGGTGGTGTATGCTGGGCTATGCACTGGAACTATGGATGATGACTCCCATCAGAAATGCACACACAGCCACACAAGAACGCCATAATGAGGCACACGCAGAAACCAGAATCATCATAGAGCACGTGTTTGGGATGCTGAAATCATGGTTCCATTGCTTGGACATATCTGGTGGAGCCTTGCAGTACTCTCCAGGAATGTGTGCCCACATCTTCATAGTATGTGCCATGCTACACAATATGATCCTGTGGAAACAGCTGCAGCAGGGACAGAATGGTGAAGGCCTTCACAGCTAACCACCATTGCCAAGGGACCCAAAGGCACAGGGGGACTCAGACCACGAACACCCTGTGCTAGATCCAGTAGGCAGACGGAGGCGTGCCCAGTATACCCATGCCTTGGGAAAGAGGGAACATATAGCACACACACTGAGAGTGTAGGCACTCATGGACTGACACCCTTCTCCTCCTGCACACACAGCAAACATGGATGGCACACACACATGACCACCTGTAAATTGTCATTAATAGGTGGTTTACTGTGTGCATCCTACATAGGTAGCCCTCAACTATTGTACACACAACCGCCATTGGCACAAGGTAAGTCAATACCTGAACAGTAAATTAAGCTATCAGCATGTGTACATACTGTATGTACAGGCTCATAGATACATAAGTAGGTACATGCCTAACCACCAAGGCCACTCATAAGCATAGGCAAATTGTGTCTGCTGTCGCCACACCATCGATCAACTAACTGTCCCTCTGTGGAGCAGAGCCACTTGAGGGGTCCCTGGGTTATAACTACTGTTCACCACCCACTCTGCAAGGATTCCCCGGAGTGTCAGTGAGGGGTTTTGTATAATGTAATCAGGGATGTAGTTCCAAATAATGGGGAGTAACCCTGGCAGGAATCTTCACAGATGTGTATATGTTACATAGTATACCTTAAACACAGCTTGCATATATAGGTAGTTCTCCACAGAATAATAAACATGTGGAACACATAACCGCTGAAATGTGTGTTAATCACCTTTGCACTACCAGTGCCTGCTGTGAGAGGTAAGATATTACTGCCAGGATTAGAACATGCAACCATGTACACATTCATCACAATAACATACCACTAAGCTACCTGAGATGTACCAATGACAGTCGTGTATACTGACAGGATAAAACACAAAAGGTAGAAATGTGTTGAAATAGGACAAACTGGCATGTACCCAATGAAAGGTGCATGTTTTATATAAAGGTTCATAGGTTCATAGGTTCATACTAAGCTATCTGCCCTAGGGCATTTATAAGCAAAGCCAGAGTGTGTTTGGCTTTCGCCACCCATTTTAAATTAATTTTGCTATGCCCTTTTTCAAGGTTAGTATACTGTGCCTCTGTCTAACAGTGACACAGAAGTGATACCAGGGGTAAACCTATGATCTCACATCCACTCATCAAGATTCCTCTTGAAGAGAGTCAATGAGGGACTCTGCCTAACCTGGACTGGGATTTTATTCCAGAGTGAAGAGAGCCTCTGGGTTATGAATCTGTCCCTCCAGCATGTCCTATTTATTTCAGTGCTGAGGTTCAAGTCTCTCGAGCACGTAGCATGATGGGATTTGGATTTTCTGAGGTGCAGCATGTCCATTAATTCCGGGTTGGACATGGCTTTATACGTTAGGCACAGATCGCCTCTGAGCAGGCGGTATGCCACTGAGTAGAGGTGGAGTTTCTTTAACTGGGCAGCATATGGCATCTGTTTGAGCCCTATGATCCTCTTGGCGAGGTACTTTTGGGGTCTTTCCAGTTGCTGCAGGTGTCTGGTAAGGTACATCCTAAAGGGGCATTTTACTCAATTATGGGCCTGATGAGGGATGAGTAAAGAGGCATGATGACCTCCCCTGATCTAGATGTGAATCCCTTCATGATTAGGTGGGCTATATAAAATGTTTTTCTAACCACTTTGGCCACGTGGTTGTCAAATGAGAGATTGCTATCAACTTGGGTCCCCAGGTCCCTAATTACTTCTTCTGTACTTAATGGATTACCACCTATGTGGTAATTTGTGGGCACTTTGTTTTTGCCAAAGGGGGTGACTTTACACTTTTTGGCATTTAGCTTGAGGCCATGGCTCTGGCACCAGTTGTCTGTTTCTATGAGGCCCTTTTGGAGGATGCTTTTGTCAGCTGGAGAGTTAATTATGGTGCCCAGTTTGCAGTCATCTGCGAACTTAGTCAGCCACAGTCCTTCCATGTTGGCCTGTACCTCCGAGAAATATATACCGAACAAGAGAGGTCTCAGGACTGAGCCTAGGGGGATGCCACTTGTAACTGGTTTGGATTCTGACATGGCTCCAGCAATTCTAACCATGTGGGTTCTGTCCTTGAGCCAGTTTGCAACCCATCTAGTGACATAGGGGTTTATATTTAAGCTGGTGAGCTTATCTATAATGCCCGAGTGGGGTATTGTATCAAATGCTTTTGCGAGGTCCAGGTAGGCTGTGTGGACCACATCCCCCTTGACAATGGCCTTGGTGACTGTTTCAAAGAAATCAACCAGGTTTAAGAGGCAGGATCTGCCCTTAACAAAGCCGAACTGGGTAGGATCCAGTGTCTGTAGGTCCCCAATATCTTTATTTATGAAGTCCCTGATGATCCTTTCCATAGCTTTGCAGGCCAAGCTAGTCAGGCTTATGGGGCGATAGTTTCCAGGATCCATTGAGACACCACCTTTGTGGAGAGGGACCACTGTTGCTGTACGCCACTCTTTGGGTTCATATCTTGTAGTAAGGCTGAGATTGAACAGTAGTTTTATGTTTGGGTTTAGCTCTTCTTGGAGTTCATGTAGGACACAGCCAGGGACACCGTCTGGTCCCATTGATGCTGTGTTTTTTGCTTTGGAGAGGGCAGCTCTTACCTCTGCATCTGAAATGTCAGGGGGGCAGCACTCTGCTGGGATAAATATTTGCCCTTTTGGTGGGGAGGTGGAGAGAAGTTTGCACTTAACCTGTCAGCTAGGATGTTGGCAATGTCTGTGGGTTTGGTGTATTTTTTGTCATTTTGGACTAATTCTGAGCTTATTTGGGAATTCCCACCCAGGTTCCTAACATAACTAAAGAAAGCCTTGTGATTATCCTTAGTGTCCTGTGCAATTTTTCTCTCGAAGCTGGCCTTAGACGATTTTATGAGTGCCCGTAGTTTTTTGCTAAAAATGATCAGCAATGCCTTCCCTTTTTGGGATTTTGCTCTATCATGTAGTAGCTTCCTCCTTCTATTGTATAGTTTGTTTATGGCTGGGGTCCACCAGACAGGATGTCTGCCTTTGGAGGATTGGGTCTTGGTTTTATTTGGGATTGCATGATTCATGCATTCCTGAAGGTGTTCATAGAATGCATTTATAAAGGATTCTGCGGTCTGAGCCATATCTTTCACAGGCCCTGGGGCTTTGAAGGATTCCACCTCGGTTTTGAGAAGTGTGAAATTTGCTTTAGAGAAGTTTTTCACTGTGGTTTTCAGGGCAGCGGGTGTAGTCGGGATGTGAATATCCAGTGAGATTAATTTATGGTCTGATCTTACCAGTGAGGGATACACTTCTGGTCTGGAGCATAGAGTCCCCTGATGATCAGATCCAGTATGTTTTCCCCTCTTGTGGGAGTGGTAACAAGTTGTTCCATAGCATTTGAGTTTAGAAATTCTAGGAACCTTTGGGCTAGGGTGTTGGAGCTAGAGTAATGCTCCCAGTCCATGTTTGGGTAGCTGAAGTCACCCAATATAATGGTGTTTGGAGAGACCTTCATATTTTCCAGTGTTCTCAGGAAGGCCGAGTGGGGTTCCTGGGTTTGGGAGGGTGGTCTGTAGCAGGCTATAAACTGGAAGGCAGTTTTACCCACTGTTAGTTGCACATGGATAGTCTCTGATGCTTCGTGCTGTGCCACAAACCTGGAGGTGTGGGTATCTTTTACGAATATTGATACTCCCCCTCCTTTTGTAGTACGGTCCAAGTTTTGAGGCCGAAAAGCATGGTATGAGGTATAACCTGGTAGTGCTGGGGTGCTCTCAGGATCCTTGAACCAGGTTTCTGTTACTGCATAGATATCAATGTTCTCCATGCTAAGGAGAGTTTCGAGTGCATGCATCTTGAGGTTTAGACTTCTGGCATTGAGTAGCATTACTCTTAGTTTCTTATCCCTTGTGATACCTATGTAGGTGGGTTTGTCTATAGATATATATATATATATATATATATATATATATATATATATATATATATATATATATAGATACATATATATATATATATATATATATATATATATATATATATATATATATATATATATATATATATATATATATATATATATATATATATATATATATATATATATATCATATATATATATATATATATATATATATATATATATATATATATATATATAGAGAGAGAGAGAGAGAGATGTCGATATATGGGGATATACATATATATGCAGATATATAGATAGGTTAACAACATCTACGTAGCCATGGAGGTATATATAAATGGGATCCCTACCACATACCGACTGCTTTACATACTGACATGCGTAATTCTGAGGCTTAAGGTCCAAAAAAACACAGTACTGAAACACCAGATGCATGAGGTGCAATCTCACGATATTAATGGACAGTCAGTCAGTGCTTCTGGTGTTGTGGTTTGGGTAGGTTACTGTGTGTTTCGTAGGGCTGCAGTGTGTGTAACTGTGTGTTCTGTGTGCGGTGTGAGTTCTTGGGGGACTGTAATGTGTGGTTGTGGGTTAGCTTTGTGCATCTGTTTGCTCGACCTAGGATACAGAATATTAAAATAGAGTGTGGTGTGGGGGCACAGACACCTACATGGGGGGTGTAGGGTGGCTTGGCCACCTGCTCATACGTAGTGTAGGAGGGTTTGTTTGGATGTGTTGGGTAGGAGTATGTCTGTGTGTGCGTGTGTGTGATCCATGTTCGTGTTAACTTCGCGAGTTACTGTGGATGTCGGTAATGTGGGTATGAGAGTCTGGTCCCGGTACTGTGTGCATCGGAACACTGTGATTTCAGGATTCCATAGGTCTCTCGTATACAGTGGTTGAAGTGTTCATATATGTGTATAACATAGACCAAAGCAATCACACATTCCGCCACTACCAACCTTTATGAACAAAGTATATGGAGAGTATTTGCCTATACACTATCACAAATATGTGCTATGGACATGAGCCAATGATAGTGTTGCCACCTGTCCCACTTTGCGAGGGACACTCCCTTTTTGGGCGGTTGTCTCCTGACTAAATATATTAAATGTGGCAAATGTCCTGGGATTGTAGGACATAATTATGTCCCATATGTACTATAATAGTTGCATACAATAGTTATATCTGTATCTAAAATACCTACATGTTACAGGAAACAGGATAAGCAACTAAACTGCTACAAGAATAAGCTTATAATTAGGCAAGAAAGGAAAGTTCTATCCCTTGTACTGACCATGGGTTTGTGTTGGCCTGTAAAATCAGATGTGTGTCCCGAAACTGTTCCACTATGGCCATATGAAAAGGTGGCAACCCTAGCCAAAGAGGGTCAGTCACCAACACAACTACGATGACTGCAAATACCTATGACAGAAATACACAGCTATCATGTAGCAACACATTATTACATTCTGATGTATTACCGAAGGGATTCAAGGACTAACATCACCTGCATGCTATACAGGAACCACATAACAGTGCCTTAATGAATCAGCCTGCAATTACCATTGTATTAGTCCACAAAAGGATAGGTGTTCAAATAGGGAAGGAACCCTCATGTACATAGCGATTATGTATAAAAGCAGTTCCTACACACCTGCTTCTGCTAAGCACAACCACCAACATCACCCCCACACCCAAACATATTACAATACAAACTGTAATAACATCACAAATCATTCACACACTGTACGACATCTGCAGAAGCCTTAACATACCTTGTCAGAGACACACTAACATGGCCCTATGTGAAATAGCTGCTGTTATACAATGGAACAGCTGCTGATGTAATAGGGTTTGTTTGCACTAATCCTGTTTCAGAGGGTTGTGCATACACCGGGATGTGTTAGCAATTAGTGAGTAACAGCACAGTATGCTACACTTGTACACCAAATCAAGGATGTCTTGTAAGCACACTGTAAACCACATAACAGTTCATGCATAGCCATACAGCTTTGAGCTGGCTAAACATCCTTGCCAGACTTAAATATCTGCAGAAGTATCAGCTATAAACAAACCCTGCATAAGTAGCATTGTTCCGAAATATAACAGCCGTACTCACATGTAGAACTAAATTGTCTAGCCATTACACACAGTCCACTGGAGTCATGAAGCTAATATATCTCTGTGTGTCTCCATATAGCTGTCGAAATATATCGCAATAATACATCTAGGCCGTCTCCCTCGAAAGTAAGGCAAACGGACAATGCCCAAAAGGAGTATTCACTTATACACCACTGTTGCCATGGTATCGGCTAATGGAGGAGCTGCACAGCTGATGTGCATCCAATTAACTACTTTGGAACAGCAATTGGTGGGCAGGATACCAAATGTTACCGATATGTAACTAGAAAAGGATGTGTTATCACACATTCAAACCATCCGTATATACCAGCGGAACGTAGCAAAGAACATTGAAACACAAAATGAAAAGGATTGAATCAACAGTTAACGACACCTTAGATTACTAATAAGGTATGTAGAACAGTCAGTATGTCTGTGTATGTAGTACATTTCTGTATTATTTAAAGTGCACACAATTCATATAGTGGAAACAGTTATCTTGTAGTGATGTATTTTTGAGCATAGTAACGCTTGTAGTATTTGTGTGTACTGCTGTAGGTCACAAGGCAAACACCGCATACACCACAAGGGATGCTGTATAAGGACTTTGAACAGAAATACTCCTCACCAGCCAATGTCAGTGGCAGGGCTGGTCCAACAAGTATGTGCTATAACAGGGGATATTATATGTTGATATATTGTAACTGTAGCCATATGTATGTTTGCATTACAGAGAATAACATGTGGAAGGTTGGGCCACTGTGCAAGTATGATTTGCATTGTTGGATATTGTGCCAATAACTGCAATGTACAGTACTGTAGGCAGATATGTATTACAAGCTACATTGCATTACTGTAATGTTAGGCAAACATTAGTTATGTCAATTGGCATTTACAATACATAATAACAGGATACATATGTCTTTTAGTGAGCCGACAGTTTATCAGCATGATAGCAAAGTAAAATAGAAGAGCTATTTAACTATCCAAGTACATAAGAGATGTAATATGTGCAAAGGTAGGTACTAGGCTGTCTTATCAAGGGTATCTGTAAGCCTAGCTAGCATGTGTTGGCTTTTGCCACCCCCATAGGTTGGTTCCCTGTGCCTCTGAATGGCAGAGCCAATAGTTCCCTGTGCCTCTGTCCAGCAGAGCCACTGCAGTGATCCCCGGGGAACATGTCTGTCTCCCATCAACACGTCAAGGTTTCCCTTGAAGAGTGCTTGTTAGTGGCCCTGCCTGATGTACATTGGAATCATGTTCCAAAGAATAGGGAGTGTCCGGGTCAGGAATCTCTCCATCCAGCACGTCTTACTCATTGTTGTGGTTAGGTGTATATCCCTAGAGCATGTGGCTCTCAGGGGCTTCTGTTTAGGCGGAGCATATCCAGCAATACAGGGTTGGACATGGGCCTTGTATGTCAAGCAGAGATCACCTGAGAGTATGTGGTATGCAAATGAGTACAGCTGGAGTTTCATATGTTGGGCTACATAGGTCATCTGTTTGAGGTCAGTAATCCTCTTGGTGTGGTACTGGTGTGGTCTTCCAAGCTGTTGCAGTTGTCTTGTAAGGTATATCCCAAATGGGGTGTTGTACCCTGTAATGGATCTAATATAACATGTGTACAGTCACAATGGCCCCTCCGATCTGGATGCAAACCCATTAGAGATTAGGGGGGCCATGTAGAAGGATATTCTAACCACCTTGTCATTATGGGTATCGAAGGAGAGATTGCTATCTACTGGGGTTCTCAGATCCCGTATTACCTTTTCTGTATGTAGGGGACTAGCACCTATGTAGTCCGTGGGTAATTAGTTATATCCAAAGGGAATGCCTATGCACTTTTAGGCATTCAGCTTTATGCCATGATATTGAAACAGGTATCCGTGCGACCCTTCCAGAGGGTGTCTGTAACAGCCTGGGAAACAATTATATCCCCTAGTTTGCAGTCGTCTGCAAACCTTTTCAGCCAAAGCCCTCCTGTGCTTGTCTGTACATCAGAGAAGAATACACTGAACATGAGTGGTCCAAGGCTGAGCCCTGGGAGACACCAGCTGTAACTGGTATACAGTCAGACATAAGGTATGCAACTCCCACTGTGTGAGTTCTGTCCGTGAGCCACTTTGCAAACCATCACATGACGTAGGGGTTAATGTTCAGGCAGATGGTTATGTTGATAATACCCGAAGGAGGAATGGTGTTGAAAGCTTATGAGAGATCTAGGTAGGTTGTGTGGACCTCCTTACCCTCATCTAATGCCTTGGTAACTGTCTCTAAGAAGTCCACCAGGTTTAGGAGGCATGGTCCTGCCTTAACAATGCCAAACAGGGAGGGGTCAAAGGTTTGGAGTTACACAATGTCTCTGTGACAGTGATCCATGATGTGCACCATAGCCTTGCAGACCAGGCTAGTCAAGCCTACAGGGAAATAGGTCCTGTGGTATGTTGTAGCTCTGCCTTTGTGGAGTGGGATAACAGTTGCTGTGCACCATTCAGGGGGCACTATGCCTGATGTGAGGCTATTATTGAACATGGTGCTTAGGTGGGGAGACTGTATGATCTGAAGTTCATGTAAAATGCAGCCTGGGATGTTGTCCGGTCCCATGAATGCTGTGATATTGCCTTTAGAGTGTGCAGCTTTGTGAGGGATCTGCCAGGATATTGCAAATATGAATTGTTTCTGTAATGTTCATGCCTTTGTGCTGTAACTCAGAGCAGATCTGGTTGTTGACATCGAGATATGTGACATAGCTATAGAATGCTTTGTGGTGGTATTAGTTGCGTTATAGTTTTCGTAGCTAGCTTTGGAGGATCTTATAAGGGATCTCACCTTCTTACTGAGGCTGGCCAGGGAGCTCCTCCACGCATGGTATTGTACTCTCATTTGCAACAATGTCTTCCTCCTACAGTACAATATGTTTATGGCAGGGGACCACCAGATTGGTTTAGTTAATTAGGAGTATAGCATCCTGGTTCTGTTTGGGATAGCACAATGCACTCCTGTAAGTGCTTACAGAGTACATTTGTGTAGGATTCAGCAGTTGTAACAGTACTGTCCATCTGCATGGGTGTCATGACGTCCACCACATATGTCTTAAGAAGCATGTAGCTGGCCTTGTAGACATATTATACTGTGGTTCCCTTAATGGGGGGTAGGTGCGGGATGTGGATATCAACGGTGTTCAGCACATGGTCTGATCGGACCAACGAGGAGTTGGCTTCATGTGTGGAGCACCAGTCACTCATGTTGGTAATGACTAGGTCTAGGATATTGTTGCCCCTGGTGGGTGTGTGGATATGTTGAGTCAGGGCATTGGTGTTTATGAATTCCAGAAACCGTTGAGCTAATGTGCTGATACACAAATAGTTTTCCCAGTTAATGGTGGGATAGATGCAGTGAGACTTATGTGATGAGTGTGGTGTGTGAACGTGTACTTTGTCCACAAGACAGTCAGGGTCAGGCTTGGTTGAAGAGACTTTTACCTCCAGTTTGGCTAGATGAGTGCATCTCTCACAGGCTGTAGTGTTGGGTGGTAGGCGGAGGGGCTTGGCTGTGTACATGATGTCCAGATTCATCAGATAGATAGGTGAGAACACTGGCAGTTGCCTTTTGGACATGCCTGAATATAGAACTACATTCACCTAGATAAGTGAGGAAAGTGAGTACAAGAGCTACATTACTCTACACAAGTGAGAAACGTATGTACAAAACCTGTTCACCCTTACCTGTATGTAATGAGCAAGATTGAGTGCTATAGTAATTATTAGCTTACGTAGTGTTTACAAGTCCTGAACATGTGCTTAGCATGAATAACCAATCCAGATAGGGTCTTGGATAATATAAACACACAGCCCCCTCCCCTCAACAGGTGCACAAGCATATATCCATGTACACCACAGGGCCCCTGTACCCACAACTATGCAGGTACAAGCTGCACTCAGTCTGCATGGAACCTGCCCACATCACAGGTTGTAGCATACACATATGGCAAAACAAGATGCTCTCCATGTACACATCATGTAAAACATAGCTCCATGTCAGGTTGCGTACGCACTGAATGGTGCACACCAACAGGTATCGCAACACGCAAAGGGGCAGACACCACTGATAATGGGAAGTACTTTATTACTACCCTGCTGAGTCTGGTATGGAAGGCCATGAACCTCGATCACTTAAGTGATGCCAGCAGTACAGATGTAGATGACAGTATGGTTGATGTCACACTGTATATCATAACCTTGCCAGGTCATAGGACATCATCACCCATACTGTGTACCACCTACACTCAGTATACTAGATGTACATTCCTATGTCACAGGAGTGTTTTGCAACAGGACTGCTAGCAGAACCAACACTACAGAAGGTGTCTGAATAATACGTGATCATCACACCAGTGACAGCTACAGTATGTCAGGGTTAATGAATTTTATTCCTCCTCATTGTAGTCCATACCTCACAGACAAACAGAAAGCATCTGCCTATTGAAGTATGTGAATGACTATAACCTAGGAGCAATAGCTGACACACATTGTCACCCCTATGGTAATAACCTTGTACCCAAGAACTACCACCTAGGCAGTGGTCAACATAATGGACACCTGTGTGTGAGGGATGCAGCTGGGCAGTTGTCTTTCCTGTGATAGCTACATCACCACACCTGTCAGGTATCCATATGTGGCAACCCTAATAATGACAGGGTGCCATTCATGAATATAGAGATAATTGTCCAGCCATACAGAACACTCAAGTGACCCATATTTGATCACATATTTCCTTTAAGGGGTATTGGATATGTGCAGATGGCCTACACCAGCCTTCCCATTCCCCATCTCCACTATATAGCATGATGCATACCCTGAATAAATCCATGTCCAACCCAGTGATGTCGGACATGCTACACGTACTCATCCTGATCTTGAACACATACTTCATGGACTTCCTCCTACCACATGCTGGACAGATCCTTGTCCCATATACTTGACATAGTCTTGCCATACTATGCATTCCTGTCCATCAAAGCTGCACATCACTCCCCTCTCAGACATGGTGTGATGACCACATGGTAACACATGGTATATGTATCATTAACCCTGTGGATCAGTAATGTGGCACTGCTCCACCTGGCCCCACAGACCCGCCTGTCGGCTACTGCCAGGCAACCTTTCATACTAGATTCATACATGGCCCCTGGCATATAGCCCACTAGTTGACTTTGACTGTACATGCTATAGTTGATATCCATCCCTGCAAATACCATCTGGTTTGCCAGTGTCCCATGTGTATCACATGTGCAACAAAGGTGATACATGGCAGGATGTTGAATTGCTGTACAGTGCCGTGTAGATGTATATGGCAGAACACAAACATGTAAAACCTTATGTGAGCATGTCTGCAGGGTCACAGGTCATGTCTGTTAAGGCAGTGTAAGTCCTTATATGTGACATATACACTGCATGAAGGTCAACTGCATTAATGTGGACACATCTAGCCATGTGCAGATAGGTAGGAACACCAGAACAGGCAAACAGACATGCCCACATCAAGACAGCAACCACATGGAGTATGAGCAATGTACTCAGGTGGCACACACACATATATGGTGATAATATCCACTCAACATTGAGTGTCACATGTATGTGACAAAAACATGTCAGTGTCATGTAGGTTTGCAAATACAACTATTTAAATTGAATTAATGCGATACACATGTATGTTCAGCTGTAGCTCTGTATGTCTCTGTGAGTTACTGTGACCTGTCTCCATCATTATGTCTTCCAGGTATGCCACGTGGAAGGCTTCCCCCTTTTGCACGCTTGGAGGATGAGGCCCTCATCCCATACCTACTTGACAATCATGATATCCTGTTCAGCCATGTGTTACAGGATGCACAGCAGCGGAATGGCCTGTGGATGGAACTTCGCAGGTGGGTTAATGATGTGGGTGCCACAACCGCACATACCAGCTGGTGCGCAGACACTGTACAGACCTCATTAGATGGGCAAAACTGCGTGCGAATTCAATCGCCAGGGAACAAGGTGCAACAGGTGGTGGACCACCAACCCAACCCCCACTCACAAATACCAAGGAGCTACTGGCAAACCTGGGGACACCTGCAGAACCACATCAACAAGCCTTAGCCGATATTGTGGAGGTGGGTGTCTCTCAACCACTGAGCCTGGAGTTGCCTGGTAAGTCAGTACTGCACCTATAACAACTATATTCCATATAGTTGCATGTGTCACTGTATAATATGTAATGTAACATAATATGCAAGGCATGTATCCACACATGCCGCATACTATAGTATGCTACTCTGTGTATGCACACATGTGCATACACCATAGCATTGTCTAATGTACTAGTGTATGTGTTATGCACATTGCACCCTGTAGCCTTTATGCAGGGGTGGATTATGCTCATACTGCTGTATTACTCCTATTTAGGTACCTTTGGCATTCCGCTGCGATAGCAGCCCATTGCAGGTGAGAGTGTTATTATTTATCAGAAACCGTAATGCACAAATCTATCTGCCATGTGGCTATTCACAACATGTACACATAATGAATGGTTCTGTCACAATATACAGGTCGGACCTGCAATGCATCACAATGACTACCCATGTGCAACACTTGCAAACTATTTGAATCATTCTCACTGACATGCATCCTCACAAACTTTATTACCAGATGTGTTGACAGCTGTGCATACAATAGGTGGAGGTGATGTTCACTTTAGGGACGTACAACAGATCTGATCTACACATGTGGTGAATAGAAACAGTACTACACAGTGGGCTGGAGTATGGCCAGCACACAGGTTTCACCGGTGTGGATCATAGCCCTGCTATGAATGTCACACAATGTGATGTGCTATCATGACATGTCCATGACATCTCTTGGCCTGGCTGCTACACTGCCTACCTAACCTGAAAACATATCCCACATACCACCCTTTATCTGCATAACCCTGTTGTCAGTGGAGCATATATGTCATATGGGACAACACAGACATGTGAAATAGATGCCCATCACAATAATTTGGACAAGACATGTACACACATGTCCATGGAGGATGGCCAGAGACATGGAGCAACACACACAGTAGATGTGTTGTGCTTGTGTGTACTCCCTGTCGTACAATGGCTACACATGGTTCAACCATGGCCTTTGTATAATGGTCATAATGTAGATGTGGAACACTAGACATCCTACAGGGCTGTGCACATCTTGTGTAGGCGTAACATCAATACACCACATAAGATGTGTTGAACATCTTGAGGGTGTTGCAACTGACAGCAATCACCTGTACAGTATCCACATCAGGCAACAGATACAGAAAATTCCTGTTGCTGGTTTTAGACATAAATGCCATACTAGCTCCTTGTGTGAGTGTGTGGTACACAGATGTCATGTGGGACATAGTGTACCAACGTGTTCACCATGTCTGGCCATAGTTGCCAGGCTGCAACAATATGGTTGCAGATGTACAGGGGTGTCATCCGTATACCCATCAGTGACCTCTGTCACAATTTCAGTGACATGGGTCACATTCCATAGTATATATTTATTGTATCTAAACACAGTCATGGCTATGAATCCTGTCTGCAACTCACACTGTATAGCACTAGAGACGCCTCATGATTCCCTGCAATGGCCAAGCACATCAGCTAAATTTGCAGTATATTTGTAGGGTGAAGAGACAACACTGAATTGGTACACCATTGCCCCACTGTATATTTGACAGAACACCATTGTGTTAAACATGTTTGCATGTCATTGCACACTTCAGCAGATCACATGTCATACTACATGTGATTATCGAGGTCATATGCCACATATCAGGCAGGTGTACTGTTAATCTGTGCTGGTCCACATAGTGTAACACAGGGATGTATGCTAACCACTACTGTGACTGTGTAATTTGCATGCCATCTGCTATGACACATGCATGCTGTTGTGTGCAACCTAGGGGTGTATGATAACCACCACTATTATTGTTTGGCTGCATGCCGTCTGCCGTATCATATGCATGTTGCATGCCTTCTGTCATATCACATGCATGTGTGTGTGTGTGTGTGTGTGTGTGTGTGTGTGTGTGTGTGTGTGTGTGTTTATTGTATAGATTGTAATGTACAGTTTTTGCCTGCCCTCACAGGTGATGTAGGCGCATTGCCCTCCTGTGGTACATCTAATGTTAGTGTCCCCACAGACTCTAGCAGTGATGATGAATGTATGATTGGTACACAGACAGAGTTGTCAGGGGCTGAAACTGTGCCATCGGTTGCCATTCCATCTATATCCACCTCATCCCCGCACACAGATCCCATACCTGCACATACCCCATCACCAGTGGCCATAGAGGAAGGACAGTTGGTGCATGGTAGCTGGAAACAGGAAAGTGTGGGGACTATGGAAGATGTGCCTGCACACCATAATGTCAGCCAAACTACTGGTGGTGCCCCACATAGGCACGTGGCCAGTGCTGCTCGTAGGAGAACCTCTGGCCAACATGCTCCTGCATGACAGAGCACAGCAGCAGATATCACCAGATGCATGTTTCAGGCTGTAATGGAGGTACAGGCACGTGCTGAATGGTGCAACAGAGAAAATCAGAGACTACAGAGGTCTGCTGTTCATTCTTTAAACAACAGCATTGAGGCAATGGTAAATGCTTAACAGCAGATTGCTGATGCTTTGGAAAGATGGTTGTGTGACATGGTTGGAGTCCATGACCGTGGCATGACAATCCACGAGTGTGAGCTGTCTGTGTTGTAACATCTGGTAGGAGTGAGGCATCGGGCACGTGGACATAGGCCTGCTACATCACCTGTGTCAGGTCTGCATGTACGAGCTACCTCACATGCCCGCTCCTTTAGTGGTGGTAGCAGCAGAAGTGCATCTGGTGCTGTGATGTCCACACCACGACACAACAGGCCACGTACATGTGGCCAGGGATGGTCCCAACAGGGACATGGTTCCAGTGGACAAGTGACATCAGACAGTACCCAATCTGCACCTCTGTCTGGTAGTGCCTGTGCAACCCCTGGCAGGCACAGGTCACATGTCAATGGCCGGACACCGTGAACTGTAAAACCTCACCTGTACAGTCTGCAGCTGTCCATAATACCCCTGTGTAGGCCAGATACATGGGGGAACTGTGTGCATACATACATGCACACACTGGACATATATGTAGGGCACCGCAACACACACATGCATAACATGCACACACACCCAATTAGATCAAAGGCCCAAACCCACACACATGATGTCATCCAATGGTGCAGCCTAGGCCTCTGGCAAACATTAACACCCTGTGCATATGATGATGCCTGTGCCACATCCCTGACATCCACACCATCGGTGCAAGGACATGCTCATATGGTCTGATGCACAGGGTGAACAGACTAGGATGATATGTGTAGTTTACAAATGTTGATGACTGTTGACAGGCAGCAGATATACCATGTAGTACAGGTGTACAATACTGTTAACAGTATGTGTCTTGTGTAACAACAGTGCAGCCTAGGCCTCTGGCAAACATTAACACCCTGTGCATATGATGATGCCTGTGCCGCATCCCTGACATCCACACCATCAGTGCAGGGACATACTCATATGGTCTGATGCACAGGGTGAACAGACTAGGATGATATATGTAGTTTGCAAATGTTGAGGACTGTTGACAGGCAGCAGATATACCATGTAGTACAGGTATATAGTACTGTTAACAGTATGTGTCTTGTGTAACAACAGTGCAGCCCAGGCCTCCAGCAAACATTAACACCCTGTGCATATGATGATGCCTGTGCCGCATCCCTGACATCCACACCATCAGTGCAGGGACATGCTCATATGGTCTGATGCACAGGGTGAACAGACTAGGATGATATGTGTAGTTTACAAATGTTGAGGACTGTTGACAGACAGCAGATATACCATGTAGTACAGGTGTACAACACTGTTAACAGTATGTGTCTTGTGTAACAACAGTAAATGCATGTTGGTCATGATGTTCTGCTGTCCTTCTTCAGGTCTAATTGCACATGCCGGTGGATGTCAGTGTTTGCAGTTATGTGTCCCATATGTCAATGTGGACTACTCACAGGTATGTATGAATATACCAGCATGCACAGTGTAGCTGCCACATACCAGTGAGAATGTCCCATGTTACAAACACATCTACCATTCCAAGAGCATGAGACCTGTGTATTAAGCTCCTGTGGCCACAGACGTGACATCCATAAAGGGTGACATCACAGGTACAGATACATGGAGTGGTGATGTAAGAGAGTGGTTTAGCTGATTACAAGGGTAGGGGCCAGTGGGAAGTGTGATGCCTCAATGGGAATCAGTAATACACGTTCCCATGACAGGATGCCAACACACAACTGTGCACCCACACACTCAGGTATTGACACACATTTATTCAGTGACAATGTAACACACACACACACACACACACACACACACACACACACACACACACACACACACACACACACACACACACACACACACACACACACAGACACTCATGGCTTCACCGACACAGTAACACACACTCACACACAGCTGCTACTGGTGGGATGAGAACCCTTGCCTATGTGCAAATCATCATTGCAGTACTGTGCACCTACATGATGCTCCACAGAGGATACACATGTACAGGTAGTCAGTATGGCCTAAGATTGGGGACATCAACATGGATAGTAGAATGCATCACCTGGATGGTGGGATGGGTCTTATCAGTTCAGTATGATAACATGCATCCTCACCCCAGGGACTAGTCAGCCTTACATACAAACACTGTGGCATTCAGTAATTAATACACCTATGTCATGCACATACAGATACCTCACATGTGTGAGATACATGCCCCTGCGTTTGTACTGCTTTCTACATTGCAGTCTGTACAGATGTGTACACTAGTGTACAGGAGACTGAGTAACAATGGAGATGTATTCTCCACAATACGTGACATATATGGACACACACGCAATCACACATGCCAGTACTGTGAATCTCAGAGCTGCCTAGCTCATGTTATGTATGTCAGACGTACAGCAGTATTGCATGCGTTACAAACTGTAATGACACTTCCTGTGCCAACAGTGCTGATATATGCACTAGGGACATCGTATCTATTAACAGGTGTCAAGTGATTTACCTTCACTGTTACCCTGACCACTGTCTAAGTTGTGTGTTATCTCCTTCAGTTAATGAAACCATTGCTTACCAGTCACACAGGGTATTGTATGACCGCTTGTGACACACCTGTGAGCTGTCCACTGCAAACATCCATCTGCAAAGATGCCCCACCCCTTAGTTATTTCAACACATCTGTCCATACCTGTGGTACATCTTTCTGTATATTCAGCATATCACCATATACAGTTGGCAATGTTAAGTTTGCATTGCAGCTGCATGATGTACTAGGATACACACCACCTGCATACATCAGCAACTGCACACGCATGTTATCTGAATGCACAACACTATGTGTACATGTGTGTTTGTGCTACAATCCTGACATTTGGTCATGTTTGCAGGCATTGCAATTGGTGGATATGTGTAATGACATACATGACACATGGACTGTTGTATGATATGATGGGTGACCAGTACAGAGGGGATGTTACCTCTGTCAACTCTATCACACCTTATGTACTGTTAGCATTCAGCAGCCATGGGCCTACATTCCATGTGCATGTGTGTAATGGCTGTAGCCACCTGTTTGCACAAAGGACTACAACAGCTATGCTATTTACAGGCATGTTGTGTGTGTGGCATGTACAAACCCAGGGCAGGTACATGTATGTAATATCCACACATGAGGGTGTGTACTGGTGTACAGCAACAGACATCTGCTAATAGTGGAAAGTACTGAGGGCCCCTGGTATGTGTACAGCTGACCTGGTCACAGACAGTGGTATCATTGCATTGCATAACACATGATGCAACTGTGACAGTACATGTGTACTCACTACAGTTGATGTAGAGCTTAATACATTACACAGGTCAAGGGTCACATGGTGGTGTACTCTTCTATGTCATACAACATGTATGGTTGTGTGTTGGTGGTCCGAGGGCATGGTGGTGTCTGCAGTTTACATCCTAGAATGCAACATGTGACACTGTGTCCTGCACATGGCTCATCTGTGATGCCTTTTGTGGGGGGACTGGTCAGTACATGTGAGTGGCCTTTATGTATGTGGGTACACCACCTGGAGTGGTCCGTACCTGTGTTATGGCCCACATGTCTGGTTCTGAGGTATATGGTGGTATTGCTAGGTTCTGAGGTATATGGTGATAGTGTTATTGTGCACTACAGAGACATCAGCCAGGTGTTCCTCACTGCGCAGATGTCAGTACTCCCCATTGTTGGATCTACAATGACCAGCTGTGAATATGGGTGCTACACATCTAGCAATGGTTAGCATAAGAAAACAATGCAGTTGTCCTGTAGGTGTATGAGAGTTAACCTGTGTTTAGGACATTTGCCTTGGAATGGCACTGTGTGGGTGGATGCAACTTGGGTAATATCCACACTCTCTTGTATCATGGATGCATGTGCTATGTGAAAAAGGCTTGCCTACTGTCAGCCATGTCATCCCAGAATGACAGCTGATGTTGTGTAAAAGACCGGTGTCAAATATATGTAGAGCAGTGTTCCCGCTAACAATGACAACTGCTAACACCAGAGTCCATTACAATGTGTCTTCATGTCTACCTGTAATAGCATGGCCACTGTGGCCCTCCGTGCTTAGCATCAGAGTGCATCCCAGTCAGCCCTGTGCTACTAGGAGTATGAGCATGCCCATTATATCCTTGTGTAGATGGACAAATAGTAGTGTATTCCGACCAGCCCTGTGCTACTAAGTGTGTGAGTATGCTCCCTGTGCTACTAAGTGAATGAGCATGCCCAGTATATCCTTGTGTCGATGGACACATAGTGCATCCCGACCAGCCCTGTGCTACTAAGTGTGTGAGTATGCCCAGTGACATCTTGTGTCGGTTATGTGCCTCTGTGTATGGGCATGGCCACTGTAACCCTGTATAGTGGTAGTAGTCATCCATTCCACAGATGGGCATACTCCAGGTCAGGATGGGGATTCCTACTTTAAACACACAGGTTCACAGGTAAGTACTTCTCTATTGCCAGCATCCCTGTTGATGTCCACATTCCCAGATGGTCATAATGACAGCTTTGACATGTGTAGTCTGTGTGGCGTGATTCGTAAGTATGTAGTATTGTAATAGTAATCTGTAAATAGGCAGGTGTTCTTTACCTACCACTGGCGTGTGTGTGTGTGTGTGTGTGTGTGTGTGTGTGTGTGTGTGTGTGTGTGTGTGTGTGTGTGTGTGTGTGTGTGTGTGTGTATGTCTGTCCCCATTTGCCGGTGGACTCTAAATTGCTTTTAGACTGCCCACACTTCATACATTTCTTATAGCCATCGTTAGCAAGGTTGATGATGTCATCCATCTACAAATACACCTCTGAGTGGGCTGTGTCCCAGTAATCTCACTAGCGCGTTCTGTAGCTGCATAATGCTGTAGTGCAATAAAGTAGTTATGTCAGTGTTCTAATCCCACACTTGCTGTGTGTGTGTCCATTTGCCTGAGGACTGAGTAATCCCTTTATACTGCTCACACTCCATATATCTCTTATACCCACCCTTAGCAAGGCCAATGATGTCACCCATCTACAAATACACCTCTGGGAGTGCTGTGCCCCAGTAATCTCGGTAGCACATTCTGTAACTTCGTAATGCTGTAGTGTAATAAAGTAGTTAGGTCAGTGTTCTAATCCCACACTTGTTGTGTGTGTCCATTTGCCTGAGGACTGAGTTATACCTTTATACTGCTCAGACTCCATAAATTTCTTATACCCACCATTAGCAAGACCAATGATGTCACCCATCTACAAATACACCTCTGGAAGTACTATGTCGTAATAATCTCGATAGTGCGTTCTGTAACTGTGTAATGCTGTAGTGTATTAAAGTAGTTAGGTTGGTGTTCTAGTTCTACACTTGCCATGTGTGGGTGTCCCCATTTGCCTGAGAACTGAATAATGTTTTTATACTGCTCACACTCCATACATTTCTTATACCCACCATTAGCAAGGCTGATGATATCACCCATCTACAAATATACCTCTGGGAGTGCGGTGTCCCAGTAATCTTGGTAGCGCATTCTGTAACTGCATAATGCTGTAAAGTAGTTATGTCGATGTTCTAGTCTCACATTTGCCGTGTGTGTGTTTCCCTGTTTGCTGGAGTACTAAGTAATGCTTTTACCCTGCTCACACTCCATACATTTCTTATACCCACCGTTAGCAAGGCTGATGATGTCACCCATCTACAAATACACCTCTGGGAGGGCTGTGTGCCAGTAATCTCAGTAGCGCATTTTGTAACTGTGTAATGCTGTAGTGTGATAAAATAGTTAGGTCGGTGTTCTAATCCCACACTTGCCATGTGTCTGTCTGTTTGCCTGAGGACTGAGTAATACCTTTATACTGCTTGCACTCCATACATTTCATATACCCACCGTTAGCAAGGCCAATGATGTCACCCATCTAAAATACACCTATGGGACTGCTGTGTCCCAGTAATTTCAGTAGAATGTTCTGTAACTGCGTAATGCTGTAGTGTAATAAAGTAGTTAGGTCGGTGTTCTAGTCCCACACTTGCCGTGTGTGTGTGTGTGTGTGTGTGTGTGTGTGTGTGTGTGTGTGTGTGTGTGTGTGTGTCCTCGTTTGCCAGAGGACTGAGTAATGCTTTTATACTGCTCACACTCTATACATTTCTTATACCCACCATTAGCAAGGCCAATTATGTCACCCATCTACAAATACACATTTGAGAGTTCTGTGCTGCAGTAATCTCAGTAGCGTATTCTGTAACTGCATAATGCTGTGAAGTAGCTAGGTTGGGGTTCTAGTCCCACACTTGCCATGTGTGTGTCCCTGTTTGCCTGAGTACTATGTAATGCTTTTATCTTGCTCACACTCCATACATTTCTTATAACCACCGGTAGCAAGGCCGATGATGTCACCCATCTACAAATACACCTCTGAGATCGCTGTGTCCCAGTACTCTTGGTAACGTGTTCTGTAACTGCGTAGTGCTGTAGTGTAAAAAAGTAGTTAAGTCAGTGTTCTAGTCCCAAATTTGCCATGTGTGTGTGTCTCTGTTTGCCTGACGACTGAGTAATGTGTTTATACTGCTCACACGCCATACATTTCTTGTACCCATCGTTAGCAAGGCCGATGTCACCCATCTACAAATACACCTCTGGGAGTGCTGTGTCCCAGTAATCTCTGTACCTCGCTCTGTAACTGGATAATGTTGTAGTGTAATAAAGTAGTTAGGTCTGTGTTCTAGTCCCACACTTGCCATGTGTGTGTGTATCCCCATTTGCCTAAGGACTGAATAATGATTTTATACTGCTCACACTCCATACATTTCTTATACCCACCATTAGCCAGGCCAATGATGTCACCCATCTACAAATGCACCTCTGGGAGTGCTATGTCCTAGTAATCTTGATAGTGCGTTCTGTAACTGTGTAATGCTGTAATGTAATAAAGTAGTTAGGTCAGTGTTCTAGTTCCACACTTGCTGTGTGTGCAAGTGTTCCCATTTGATTGAGTAATGCTTTTATACTGCTCACGCTCCATACATTTCTTACACCCGCTGTTATCAAGGCCGATGATGTCATCCATCTACAAATACACCTCTTGGAGTACTGTGTCCCACTAATCTTGCTAGCACATTCTGTAACTGCATAATGCTGTAAAGTAGTTAGGTCGATGTTCTAGTCTCACATTTGCCGTGTGTGTGTGTCCCTGTTTGCTGGAGTACTAAGTAATGCCTTTATCCTGCTCACACTCCATACATTTCTTATACCCACCGTTAGCATACGGATGATGTCACCCATCTACAAATACACCTCTGGGAGGGCTGTGTGCCAGTAATCTCAGTAGTGCATTTTGTAACTGCATAATGCTGTAGTGTGATAAAATAGTAAGGTCAGTGTTCGAATCCCACACTTGCCATGTGTCTGTCTGTTTGCCTGAGGACTCAGTAATACCTTTATACTGCTCGCACTCCATACATTTCATATACCCACCGTTAGCAAGGCCAATGATGTCACCCATCTAAAATACACCTATGGGAGTGCTGTGTCCCAGTAATTTCAGTAGAACGTTCTGTAACTGCGTAATGCTGTAGTGTAATAAAGTAGTTAGGTCGGTGTTCTAGTCCCACACTTGCCGTGTGTGTGTGTGTGTGTGTGTGTGTGTGTGTGTGTGTGTGTGTGTGTGTGTGTGTCCTCGTTTGCCAGAGGACTGAGTAATGCTTTTATACTGCTCACACTCCATACATTTCTTATACCCACCGTTAGCAAGGCCAATGATGTCACCCATCTACAAATACACCTTTGGGAATGCTGTTTTCCAGTAATCTCGGTAGCGTATTCTGTAACTGCATAATGCTGTAAAGTAGCTAGGTTGGGGTTTAGTCCCACACGTGCCATGTGTGTGTCCCTGTTTGCCTGAGTACTATGTAATGCTTTTATCTTGCTCACACTCCATACATTTCTTATAACCACCGGTAGCAAGGCCGATGATGTCACCCATCCACAAATACACCTCTGAGAGTGCTGTGTCCCAATAGTCTTGGTAACGTGTTCTGTAACTGCGTAATGCTGTAGTGTAAAAAATTAGTTAAGTCAGTGTTCTAGTCCCACACTTGCCATGTGTGTGTGTCCCTGTTTGCCTGAGGACTGAGTAATGTGTTTATACTGCTCACTCGCCATACATTTCTTATACCCATCATTAGCAAGACCGATGATGTCACCCATCTACAAATACACCTCTGGGAGTGCTGTGTCCCAGTAATCTCTGTACCTCGCTCTGTAACAGGATAATGCTGTAGTGTAATAAAGTAGTTAGGTCTGTGTTCTACTCCCACACTTGCCTTGTGTGTGTGTATCCCCATTTGTCTAAGGACTGAATAATGATTTTATACTGCTCACACTCCATACATTTCTTATACCCACCATTAGCAAGGCCGATGATGTCACCCATCTACAAATGCACCTCTGGGAGTGCTGTGTCCCAGTAATCTTGATAGTGCGTTCTGTAACTGTGTAATGCTGCAATGTAATAAAGTAGTTAGGTCAGTGTTCTAGTCCCACACTTGCTGTGTGTGCGAGTGTTCCCATTTGATTGAGTAATGCTTTTATACTGCTCACGCTCCATACATTTCTTATACCCAATGTTATCAAGGCCGATGATGTCATCCATCTACAAATACACCTCTAGGAGTGCTGTGTCCCAGTAATCTCTGTAGCACATTCTATAACTGTGTAATGCTGTAGTGTAGTAAAGCAGTTAGGTCGGTGTTCTAATCCCAGACATGCCAACTGTGTGTAGTAAAGTAGTTAGGTCTGTGTTCTAATCCCAGACATGCCACGTGTGTGTGTGTCTGCCAGCAGGAGACAAGTACAGTGTTTTGTAGTATTTGCCATAGTGCATTCCCTAAACACATGCTGCTGCAGGGAGATACGGTAGGGGTTTGTATAGAAGACATGGCAAGTGTGTGATTTTCTGTCAGAGCCTGTATAGAGGTGGTCGTGATTGTCTTACCATTGCACATGTTTGGTAGCAGGTTTTGTAGTTTTCCTATATAGTATCCGTCTTATGACATATTGGCCACCTCAGGAGGAGTCCAGCTGTCAGTCAGCCACAGCACTGTGTTGGCAAGCCATACCCATACATCTGGCAAAAGGGCTGGTGAACTAAGTATGCAGCCCTACTAGTACCCGGTATATGTCCCGCATCCATGTGTCATGCACATACAACCTTGCCTAGGATATCCCACTATGTTGCTAGTAACATGCACATTGAGGACAGATAGTAGGCATGGTGTGACGGCAGTGGCCTGCAGAGGACATGGCATGCTGTACAGCAGTACAATAGGCACATATATGCAGACATTGTGCCTTCACTATGTTCCACACTGAATGGCTGCAACATATGTGGTGCCATCATATGCGATCCACTAAGGCCAGACAATGCTGTACACATGTGTCCTGTATGGACCCATGCAACTGACACCACGGAATACCTGTCCATTCTATCCATGTAGGTGCAGGGCTGACCTGCTCACTATAAGCAGGTTTTGCCACATCAGGCCAGTATTGGCATATCGGGGTATAACAGGCTGTGTACACTACATGTGTCTGCCAAACCAGGTACACCTGTACATGTTACTGCACAGTATTGTGGGACATGCACATACCAGGCAATGTCCATGTGAAGGACTATCGAACACAGACATGGCATGCATTGCAAAGCTATGGCCCTACACATTGGTAACCAGGATGTCAGGTCAGATAATGCAGTTCCCATCTGTGTGGAACATTGCAGATACTACACCCCTGTACTGCACACCACTGTCGGGTGATGCAATGGCAAGGAGTACCCCTCACCCAGCCTTGTACAGCCATCTTCCACAGCCAAACACTACACACCCATGGAGCAATGCATACCTGCATGATAGTACTGGCACCCTGTGTCTGCATGTAGGTTGTGATGCTCCCAACCACAGTCACTTCCAGTACAAAGCTCGTTGGCATACCAACAGTTGTCAAGCACTTTTACATGCCCTAGCCCATAAAACCTCCAGATATCCCCTGTGGTGCATGTGGTCCTGTGCATTACTGCAGTGTGACAAACTAAGTAGTTACATTGTGTATTTGGCACCCTGACAAAGGTGTCAATGTGTGCCCATTAGAGTGTGGTTGTGGTGACAATGGCATCCATTCACATGGAGTGACGTGTGCCACACCTAATGTATGTCTACTATATCTGTTGCTGATGGCACTCACTCACCTACACACATGTTCTTACAGCACTGCAACATGCTGCCTCTGTGGCACATGTAGTAATGTCATGAACAAGTAATAGTAATGCGGAGTCAGGGATTACCCCTGTACTATTCAGCATGTGGCAGATGATGCTTATGGTTAAGTCTCCAAGCCCTTCCCTGGTGTACATTGCCTGTCCCGCACACACACACTCTCTGGTGGATGTGAAGGTGTACACCTGCACAGCAGCAGCATGTATATTGTAACAGATGGAAATGGTCAGGTGATGACCTCTGCACCTATTGCAGTCCTCCTCTAGCTGATTGCATGCGGTACAGCTGTGATGGTGTTCCCATAGCCATCTGCATGATAAACACAGTACACTATCTAGAGAAACATGTTATTATCTGGCCATGACAGTCACTGTGATTAGTACCTGGATGTGATGTTCTGACATGGCATCGCAGATGATATCTGGATGCACTTCAATCATTTTCCACAGTGGGAAATAGCCTAATGACAGGAGGGTGATGTGCCACAAACTACAGCATGTAAGTGTAGCTATGCTGCATTGAGACTACTGCCTGTTTAACATGTGTATGGTAATGGCTATTCTACATGTTAAAATACAGACATGACAGTACTCTGTTCATGAGGGAATCCCATCTGTAGGGCCATCTGTGAACTGGTCAGTGTGTGCAACCATTTGTTTCCTGTGTTACACACTGAACACACTTCTTTGCACAGCAGAAGCATGGTGTGTAGATTGCAGACAGTACATGATGATAGGGATGTGTTACTGCCATTGCATCCCTGACTGGACATGTTTCACATGAGACAGTGGTATGACTGATACTGTGTGGGATTCCCAGTGACAAGCCAATGATGGGCAACTGTTCATAGCTGCGGTCACACATCTACTACACACTGTACAGTTGCCATGAGGTATACATGCATGTGTTGTGCTCCTTCTGCAAATGTATACCATCTGTTGTGTTGGGTTGCTGGTGATATCCATGCATACTGTCGTAGGTAATCCTGTATGCTGTTGTCTATCACTAAGCCATATGTGGGTTTAAAATCCAACACCATAGGCTGAATGGGTTGGTAGGTCCCGGCAGATCCTCCTGTCCTCCTTCAGTTGACCATGGCACCAGGCACTAGCACATCTGGGGTCCAGACATTAACATCAATCTCTGTTGGCTCTGCACCACCTTCTGGCGGTACCACCACTGAGGATGGAGCATGTCCCCCTTGGGAGCGGGACCAGACAGGTGCATATCTGCTGTTGTGCGGTCCGGGACATGTTGTGTAGGTGGCTCCCTACCATGCCAGATACGCCAGTTTAAGGGTGGAGTGTCACATTTACAGGGTGATGCTGCCCCCTCCTGGACAGCCCCCAGTACTGCCTTCTTTGCAGCTGTGTAGGTGCAGTGGCAGTTGCCCATGGCTGGAGACCTCCATCTCACTGTTCCCATGGGCTTGTGAATGCCGAAGACCCATCCCCATCCAGGGTGTATCACCCCCCCCATGTGTCATATACCAACCCTGTATGCTATCATTTCTGTGCTCCTACCTATCCTCCACAGCCAGACCTACACTCCTTCCCCAACATCTGACCCTCATCTACGGGCACATAAGGACATTCGGCTCCTACTACACCATCTGCCCTATACATAGCTGTCCATTACACACACGTGCCCACTGGTCACATGAAACCCTTGTAATATGCATCATAACATACTACTGTTATACTCACCACTGTCCCTCATGCGCACAGTCCTGGTATGCACATCACTCCTACATGGTCCAGGTACACGTGAGGATGATGACCCTATTATACACAAAACACTACCAGTCCCTCTATGGTTACCCCATTTACCTTTATCATGATGATGATAATGCACACAGCACATTGCAGGAGTACTGTCCATACATAATGATTGGACAGGTACTGTTGTGTTAATGTTCATTACATGCACAGAGTGATGTATACGGCCAATGTACAACCATTTGCATCTATGACTGACACATGTCTGTCTGAGGGAGTCTTGTGATCACATAGAGTAACAACACTACATAATACAGGCATCACTGGTGTTTTCCATTTCATTCGTTTGTAATGCTTTGTTGTCACATGGTATGCCCCTGATACATTTCTATATATGTATGTACCTATATGCTGGACATAAACACTCACATGTACATCTATATGATGGGATACATTCCTATACTGTTGAATGACTGCGCTGTATGATATACTCTGGTTACAGCCTCTTACGCTTGATTAACCTCTACATTGCTTAACTAATGCAATACTTGCATACTGGTAGCCAAACATGCTTACACCTGCTCGATCCCGCACTTGCTAATGCACCAGCATTGGTGCTTGCATCTGTCACTCACACCCCTGGGTGTGAGCGAGGACCACAATATTACCTTGTGATGCCTATTACATCATACTACATGACTCCAGTATCAGGGTTGGCCACCCATTAGGCAATGGCATCGTGTTAGACTGTTCGGAATCAGCGGCCTGTCCAGTGACACAATCATATTTGTGTGTACCTCATACAATGTGCTCCCATCTTGTGATGCCTATTACATCGGAATACATGACTACATTATCAGAAATGGCTGCCTATTAGGCGACGGCATGGTGTTTGACTGTACGGAATCAGCTGCCTGTCCGGAGAATCATTCATATTCATGTGTTCCTCTTAGGCATACCTTGTGATGCCTATCACATCGGACTACATGACTACAGTCATAGCTGGCCTTAGGCGTAGGCCAACTAAGCAGCCACCTAGGGCGCCGCTTTACTGGGGGCACTTTACCAGTATTTATTTGGTGTAGTTAGACCAGGATGGGGGCACTGGGTCCTGTGGTGGGGGTTGCCATTGTGACCTCTGCCTAGGGCACCAGTTGACCTAAGGCCACTCCTAACTACAGTATCGGGAATGGCTGCCCATTAGGTGACCGCATGGTGTTTGGCTGTATGGAATCAGTGGCCTGTCCAGTGAATTAATCATATTTGCGTGTTCCGCATACACTCTGCTCACATCTGGCTGATACATGGGAACCGAGACCCTGCATTACAAATGAGTAGTTGGGTTGTGGTAGCCACATCCATCGGATGGGTCATGCTACCGCATACCTATTATAGGTTTGCCACCTTCTTAATTGGCTAAGGTAGGACTTTAGGGTTACCACCTGTCCCACTTTCCGAGGGACAGTGCGAAAATAATCAAGACATAGCACATGTCCAGATTACAGGACATTATTATAATTCTATGTTTCATTAATAATTGCATACAACAGTTATTTTATATATGACACTTCTATATGTTATGTGAAGTAGCATAAGCAATTCAAATGCAACAAGATTAAGCTTTTATTTGTGCAAATAAGTGTAATCCTGTACTATGCATGGCTGTAGGTATGTTTAGTCCTGGAATGTCTGACATTTCTACAGAACATGCCCCACTCTGGCCATTTGGAAAGGTGGCAACCCTATAGGACCTGTATGTAAAGAAGTCAGACTTTGCAAGGCAACACACCCACAACCAGTAGAAAGGGGTGCACTTCATTGTTTTGCCTAAATAAAAGGTTACTCTTGTAGCATTATAGTTGCTTATACTTTTACCTATAACATTTAGATGTTTCAGAGGGACATAATTTTTTTATGCTACTACTACAGACAATATAGGTAGTCTTTGCTCTAAGTCACAGGACATTTGCCTTAATTACAATTATTATGCAGGACACAACTGCCCACAGGGGAGTGTCCCTTGCAAAGATGGACAGGTGGTAACCCCAAACCTATTATTCTATCAACTTTCTAAGGTAGTCGGTGGATCATGCGCTTTCTCTCACTATCAGACCTCTCATACGAATGGGGAAGAATAAATACTGAATCAGGGACACTGTATAACGACCTCAGGTGACACATTTAGAAGGTTGGTGCTATCAACCTGACACATTGATGGACACAGAGCACATATGTATTCATACACATTGTCTGAGGTGCATGCAGTTTATGACTCTTACATGTTGTCATTATTCATTACGTGTATTCTGCCACCTTTTCTCCTAATATCACTAGTTCTAGGATGGTTTAGTTGGAGCTGTGTTAAGATTCTGATTCGTAATCATGGACATCCCTGGTAATCGGGGACAGTTCAATGATATGGACACTATGTATTCCCCCAATGGTTTACGGACTGTCCAGTAGATGTACTCTTACAGTTTGGGAGGTATGAGTGTCTGCTATACCCACATCGGAATATTACTTGCACCCATGGGGCAGTCCTAGTACATGTCTGCCAGCCAACACCAGCATGAATAGCCCCATAATCGCATACCCATAGTTCCCCCACCTGCCACTACTCTACAGCACTCATCCTTACTGTGGGCGCAGGTGAACACAGGTGGGATATGAGCACAGCCCTACACACTGCCCACTCTTCCCATTTTCTGACACATATCATACGTTGTGGCAACCCATGTGTTATCAAGCTTGCACAACCTACTCTTACCTGTATAGCTACATCCTGGTCGTAATGGTGTTGCCCCATTGGTTGATGGTACCAAATTGTTGGTGTCCCGCAAAGGACGTTGCTGTCCATGTTTAAAATGTAGACCTTGTAGATCTCTCCCACTGGTAGTTTCTTGCCAGTGGTCTGGGAAGCAGTGTTGTATTTACCTTTATTGTGTGTCTGTATGTCTCACCGGACAAGCTGGGGGGGGGTGGTAAGTAAACGTTTGTTGAGTGGACCTCCCACCAACATATGCCCGGTCTAAACATGTTACCCGTAACTGCTGTAGCATAACCTAGGTATATACATGTGTATATTTACTGTAACATATATATATATATATATATATATATATATATATATATATATATATATATATATATATATTGATATATATAGATATATATATATATTTACATTAATACATACAGACATATCTGCATATGTATTCATACATGTATATTCATATCTTGCTGTTATATATATATATATATATATATATATATATATATATATATATAATTATATATATGTACATGAGTGTGTTACTACATTCCCCGCTCATACACACTTACACATGCATAATGGTGTTTATAAGCTTCGCCAGCTTACTAGTGCCTTATTCATTATAACACCGACACGCTCCAGTTATCTTGTAATCGGTATGTAGCACGTTATACAGTGGACAGATGTCGCTATATGTTCATGTATGGATTACCAATGGTAATTGGAATGTGATAGTGTGATTCGACCAGTCCCTCTTCTGCACAGCCTATTATTCCATGTACTGTCGATGTTTGTATGGGCACATTCCTATTATTTATGTCAACAAATGGAATGCATGTGTTACAGAATTTGCACTTCGACATATATTGTTGTCTGCATGTGACTATGCATATATACCTATTACGACCTAGCTGACCTCTACAGGGTGGTCCATGAGAACCGGCCCATCCAGCCCTGGCACACCTGGATCCATAATTGCATACCCATAGTTCCTCCACCCCACCTATGTTAAATTTACATGCGTAACATCCATTATCCACTTGTTATAACAGCCATGACACACCTTTACACATTTCCTTCTCCAGAGCTTTTGGGGCCCTACACACATTCTGTCCCACCACGTGTATTCACAGGGTCTCCCGCCATGTATGTTTGCCTTTCCTGGGGTTATGGAATATGGCCATTTGTGCTTTCCAGTTTTTGGAGGTCCCAGATTGGGACTACATTCCGTCTGTGTGTAAAGTAGACCCAGCATTTCAACAATGTTACTCCCACTGGTAAAACCCTGCGTGTGGTGTGAGTAGCGGTGCTCTTCTCACTCCTGGTCAGCTTTTTATGACATACATTGAAAGCACTTTATAATACCAACATTGCTATTGATTCCCTTCACATCCCTTGTGTATGCTTTACTGTTACAACATCCATTCTTCATATATATATATATATATATATATATATATATATATATATATATATATATATATATATATATATATTTCTCATGTATGTAGATATATCTATACACACATATATATATGTGTGTGTGTGTGTGTGTGTGTGTGTGTGTGCATATATATATATATATATATATATATATATATATATATATATATATATATATATATATATATATATATATATTACATCTGTACATACAAACATCCATTTCCTATGCTGGAAGCTGCTTACACCCACGCAGGCACACTCGCCTATGCTTACTGTGTGTTACATATGCTTACTGTCACTTATTTGTGCTTATTTGTGCCTTATACATTATGACAATACCACTTTGATTGAAAAGATCTGGCTAATAGTCCCATGAGATACACACATTCACCTTTGCATGTTTAAATGTCAGCTTTAAGCAGAGCAACATTCATTCCACAAGGAAAATGATATGTGCTATTGCTGACCTTCAACCGTGAATGCTTTTCGTTCGGTGGCTGCTCTAACCACTACACTATTGGTGTTCTGCCTCATTTATATGTATACCCATGGTGCATATTTACCCAAACACATGCCTCATCACTTCACTTACACAACAGGCATCCATTTACCTGTTGAGAAAAATGCACTACTACACATGCGCCATTCCCTATTCCCTACTGCTCTGGACTCGTGCTGCATGTTGACTCACTCCGAGGATATTCAGACCTCCAAAGCCTATAGTCCTGGCACATACGTGTGTTCGATTGTCAGAGTGTTCATATGGTGTTCTGGGTTTAGGCTTGTCTGACAGGTGACTGGGACTGCCCTGTACCTATTTGAAAGTCAGACTTAGCAAGGGGAGATTATTCGTTCCACTTTTAGCGTCCTACCCGTAGTTGGGGATGCAGATGTGTGCTCACCTATGGCCATCCTGATATATAAGATCACTAACTATTACGAGGATTTCCTATATTGTGACCATGTTCATTCTTCATATCTACACACACACATATATATATATATATATATATATATATATATATATATATATATATATGTGTGTGTGTGTGTGTGTATATATCGGTCTGTACATACACATGCATATACACCTACATGCTCATTTACATTTCCATACCGTTGAATCACCGCCACCTACTGTCATGCGTACACGCTTGCATACCCACTTACGTCTCAGGTTGCAATCTTTTCATATGGCCAAAGCGGGGCATTTTTGGGATACACATCAGATTTTACAGGCCGACACATACCCACGGTCACTACAAAGGTTAGCACTTTACTTATTTGTCTAAATGAAAGATTATTCCTGAAGCGGTTTATTTGCTTAACCTGTTTCTTGTAACTTTGAGTATTTTACATAAATAACTGTTTTATGCAACTGTCACATGAAATATGGGACATATTTCCTACATTCACTGGACATTTGCCATTGTATTATATTTGGTCTGGACACAACTGCCCAAAAAGGGACTGTCCCTCACAAGGTGGGGCAGGTGGTAACCCTACTTATATCTGCTTTACAGCACCTTTAGCATCCTATATCCGACTGCCACTATGCGAATGTGTAAGGTATATATTCCCGATAATGCACATGGGGAGATGTGCGTCACGGTCAGGTGTTTAATCCCTCGCATGGTGGGGCAGGTGGTAACCCTACTTATGTCTGCTTTAAAGCACCTTAACACCCTATATCCAACTGCCACCATGCAAATGTGTAAGGTATATATTCCCGATAATGCACATGAGGAGACGTGCATCACAGTCAGGTGTTTAATCCCGGTTCGTAGGTTCTGCAGGATCGGCTGGAGGCTGAGCAGTCTTGTGGACAACTACTGCTCATACAACTTGTGCCCAGATGTATACAGGACTGGACATCCTGTTGTGACACCAAGTCTAATGTTTAGAACAGATACATATCCCATGAGGGATATCCAAAAATTGTGGAGACTGATGACCATCTTTGCTTTACAGCTGTAAGGTAGGGTTATACATGCAAGGGATACATAGTCTGCAATCCTGAGACTTCCTAAGGTGAGACTGCCTACTAGATATGGGTAGGGGTCACTATGTGCAGATATGGCCTTGCCCATCTAGCAGCCTGAGTATGGCTGGTTTTGGTGGACGTTCAGGAAGTGGGGGGTGTACTGTGAAGGGGATTATGGGTATTCAGTTATGTATCCAGGTGTGTTGGGGTTGGGATGGCTCAGTTCAGGCCAGACCATTATGTGGGTATGTGCTGGTAATGTTTCTGTACATGTGTATTGCACATTTTAATGTTCAAATGTTTGTGGGATTGTATTGCGGATGTGTATATTTGTTCTTTGGTTATCTTCCTGATTCACCCACCACTCCCTCGTAGACCTCCAGTTCACCTATTGTGCATCCAACCCAGTCTTCCCTTGGTGAATTATTACATTACCCATCACTCCCCACCCCCATATTCCACAAACAACATTCATCCCTTCTCTAGTTGATGGCCCATGGCACAGTCAACAGAACACACTGCGTAAACTTCATATCTCTGGGACCAATATGGTTGTGAGGTTTACACTAACATTTCAGATCATCCACATGCTGTACTTCACTCACATAGGTACTTGCAAATACTTATCTTTTATGACATGGTAGGTAGACCCAGGTAATAACCGTTTATCTATGGGCCTTCCTGACAAGGACAACTTGGACCGCGAATGGGCAGATATTGGGTGAATGCTCTGACCATTGGTAGTGTTGCAACCTTTTCATATGACCTGGATGGGACATTTTTATGGCACACATCTGAGTTTACAGGCCAACACATACCCATGGTCATTACAAAGGATAGTACTTTAGTTTCATGCCTACATATAAGCTTTTATTCTTGTAGTGGTGTAGTTGCTTATTCTGTTTCATTTACTTGCTTATTCTGTTTCTTGTAACATATAGGTATTTTATATACGGACATACATACTGTATGGGACTATAACAAAACTTATTCGGCATAATTATGTCCTACTATCGCAGGACATTTCACATTTATTTTGATTTTGGTATGGGCACACCTGCCTAGAGGGGGACTGTCCCTCACAATGTAGGACAAGAGGTAACCCGAACCATTGGGCTAGGCTTGGCAATTGGTGGTGCACTAATACGATGCGTTTCGCTTCCACTTGGTATAACTAGTGAAACTACAATGGAATACGGGCACGGGGTATTAAATATCTTTATTCGAGGGCCGGGGACTCAATATTCAGCTACGTTCCTTTGTGTTTACTTCTTATTGCGGTGTTCGCAATGATGTCTTGTATGCTTTGCATACATTTCAGTATCCACGGACACTGACAGGAGTGATTACTATTAGAGGCAGGCTGTACTAGTCAGCATTTTAGGTTGCACATATTCAGCTGACATGTTCACACCTCCGTGCAGCGCTTGGACACTCCCCTTGCACTTGTACACGTTTCTTGTGCACGTGGCTGTTACGGCAGCGCACCTTCATTAATATGCATGTGGTGCTGCTGCACCATCTCTATGCCGCACGCTCGGCACAAGGCTAACGCTGTCCTTGCTCTGAGCTTCATGAATCCCGGGGCCCATCTTTTCAAAGTTTTTATAAATGAACTCACACAGAATTTTCCTGAGAATATTTATTTATTATTATTTATTGTCATTGCTTATCGGGAAGGTCCAATTGATCAACTGTATCCTTTATGTATTTGATATTGTTTTTACTAAAGTTAATAATAACCAACCCACACAGTCACCAACTGCAGGAAGACATGAATTATATCTGAAATTGGTGATATATTAACAAACTGACTGTCAGTACAAAAAAAAAAAAAACATTATTTTTATTCACCATGCTTCAGAAACTTAAAAATACACACAAAATGTCTATCAAACATCCATTAAGTAATCTCCTACCATGAGCTAAGCAACAAAAATACGTGGTTATTTTTCTTTACTCACAGTACTGCTGTTATAGACTGTTAAACAGTTTCAGTTGCAAATGTTCTGTTAAAGATCTGAAGATATTTATTGACATATTCTTAGGAATAGTATGATATTGGAAAACTTGATATTGTTTCCTTTTTTTTTCTCTTTTAATCTGGTGTATCCTTTTTGTCTTTATTGTGGTTTCAACTTATGTTTTAAATGAAACCCAGGATTCAGTAAATTTCTGTGCAAGAATAAACTATTCTTGCATGGAATGGATCGTGTCCCTGCAGCACACCATTGCACCTTGCATATTCATGAAGGCGCATTGCTATAACACCTACACGGACATGATCCATGAATGAGTGCAGGGGGCATGTTACAGCAGTGGAATGCATGCCACAGACATGCATTTAGAGTGTGTCACCATGAGCCTCTGCTGAAAATAGGCTTCCCATCCTAGTCAGACTTGGGTCTGTATCATATGTTCAAAGTTTTATAACATCAAACATTTAAATATTGAATTTAAATGTTCGAAGTTATAAAACTTCAAACATATGTAAAAAAAAAAAAACCCAAACCCAAAACTAACCACTGTAGGCAGGGAGGCAAGGCCCACCCCAACCCGCTCTTCAAATATACCAACTCCAAGACTGCACTACAGTGCAGTAAGGGAAATCTTCCCTTTACCTCACTATAGTATGGTCTCGGAGTTGGAGGACTTGGACCCCTGTCTACACTAGTCAGGTAAGTTCCATTTTTTTTTAATTATAAGTTCAATGTTTGAAACTTTGAACATCTAAATTTGTTTATTTAGTGTTCAAAGTTTTTAAACTTTGAACATATAATATAGACCCGTCAGATTTACCCGGTCAAAAAATGTTAAATGAAGAAATAAAGTAACAGAGTAGATACACAACACTGACATGCCCGAGTTCCCATACGCCGCACAAAATCCATGCTAACACACAACTCATTATCCCATGCACTTTTAAAGTGCTAAAATTGTCCTTAGTGTTGAGTCCTTGTTCCCCCATTATGGCAGACATACTCCTAAAGTGAGAAAAAAGTAAAATTTCATTTAAATCCTCAAAATCTTTTTTTTTTTATTAAACCAATAAAGTTTAACCGTAGCTGAGCAGCTGTGCCCATCATGCAGGTATGCATAGCAGAGTGTAAACATCAAAAGTAGTTAAATAGAAATATGCAGCATAACAGTTGTGAAACTGGCATAGTATAATGGTTAGAACATTTGCCTAACATACAGACAATCATGGTTTGAGTCCCATAGCAATCCATACATTTTCATATGTGAAACACAACTGAAATGTATTTTTCATAAATATGTAGTGAATATTATTATGTATATGTCAACCAGGGTAGTGTAGCAGCCCCAAATGTGAGGTGTCAGTGAAATTTAAAGTTTAAGCAAGATTTAGAATAGCTAAGGGGATTTGAGCACTGGTAAGCATATACCCTTTTAAGCAATGGTTATCTTTGCTAAGTGAGTTTGCCCAGTGCTTAGCTTAGCTCAGCAGATTCAAAAGTATCCAATCATGTTAAAGGGTGGAAAATTATCCCTATTTAAACCTTGCAGATGGAAATACAGCTCATAACCAGTTGTAGCTCCCCACTGTATGCACTATGGCTGGTGTAGGTGAAGGTGTGCATTTTCGGATGCAGCGCTGGGGCATTCAGGAGTCCAGGGTCATGGTCAGACTCCTCATTAAAGAACATAAAGGGTGACTGCTGCAGGACCAGTACCAGAGCTCCCAATACAAAGTGGAGGCCTGAGACCATCTTGCTCGAGATCTCACCACTACCACTGGCATCCCTTTGACTGGTGAGCAGATCCGGCACCACTTTGCTGACTTGAAGCGGAGAAAGAGTGACCTTTTGGACCAGTGGGTCCAAGATGCCTGGGCGGGGAATACTCCAGCCATGAGTAAGTATTAGTAAAAATAAGTGTTCTCCAAAGTCTAGCCTGTGTATGTGATGGATAGGTATGCATAAATGTTTTTTCTTATCTCATGCACAGCTGCAGATGAGAGGGCTGTGAACTTGGAAGCCCACAGCAGCAAGCTGTTAAGGCTGCATTGCAAGGCTGGTGAGTAACAATCTAGCTGGTATTATGTAGGGAAAATAAATAAAAAGTAGTAGAATGTCACCTTGCAGTATTTAAAAATGTGTATGTTTTTAATGAATGAAGAAGCCAGTAGGAGAGTAATAGTGACACACAGGTCATATATCAATACAAGTGTAATTACTTGTCAATAAAAATGAAAACTCCAGATTGGTCATGTTTACTCTGGTATTGTATGACTTGAAATGTTTCATGCACCAAGACCTGATATCAGAATAGTAATGTTGTGTTAACCACTGTTTTCCACACTGTGCTATGTCAAAAGGTATGTATAGGAATGTATATATAATAATGTTGTAATCACAAGGTCAGATTGTACAACCGAGAGAGAATTAGACAAACAACATTCACAGAAAAGACAGCAATTTTTCAATAGCTCATTCAGAAGAAACACAAACTTGTTGTATTTTAGCAGAAACAGCCACAGTTCGAATCCCAGGAGTGGTAGTAAACGGTATGCATACTTTTAACTAGGATTTTTTGAATATATGTAGAAACAGTCAGGTAGTGTCAACATAAATTCCCTCCACAGATCTTCCAGCTAAAAGAAGGTATAAAGTAGCAATAAGAAGGCTTTAGTTATACTGAGTCCAACTCCCACAGTCCACTTATGTAACCCTGACTATGTGATTATGGGTAGAACAGTCAGGTAGTATTAACAAACATTCCCTCCACAGGTCTTCCAGGTAAGAGAAGGTATAAAGTAGCTATATGAAGGCTGTAGTTTTACTGTGTCCAACACCCATGATCCAACCCCCAAGGCTGCAGATGACAGCAGGATAAGAACATACATCAAGTGGTCACCCACAAGAAATGTTCAAAAGTGTCATGCTGTCACAGCTATCAGTCCCTGCTACCAACAACCAGAGTGACCAATAGAAATCAAGGCAGAGTATGTCAGTAGCACATGCACACACACACACACACACACACACACACACACACACACACACACACACACACACACACACACACACACACACACACACACACACACACACACACACACACACACACACACACACACACACACACACACACACACAGTATGAGGGCACATATGTAATCCTGACTATGTGAATATGGGTAGAAACAGTCAGGTAGTATTACCAATCATTCCCTCCACAGGTCCTCCAGGTAAGAGAAGGTATAAAGTAGCTATAAGAAGGCTGTAGTTATACTGTGTACAAACATACCACTGCCCAACCCTAAGGCCATAGGTTGTAATAATAAAAGTAGAGTAATGATTAGAGCAATGATCATTAATGCTGTGACCACTGCAAGAATCTACATTTGTTAATTGACATCTCTCTCTCTCTCTATCTGCCCCCCCCCACACCTAATCTTCACCAATAATTTAAACATATAAATGAATGGGTATCTTTTCCACCAAACCTACTGTTGGGACATGTGTCCTGTTGTTCTACAAATGTTGAAATGTATTCCAATTAATATTCCCTGTTGAAATACTATCATTGGTGGCCTGTTGCTATCAATGTAACCTGCATGCTGGTGTAATGCCCAGTATTGTTCCATATATGCATGTGCTCTGTTTGCTATCCAAATGTTCCAAATTTGTTGTTTTTGGTTAATGGGAATACCCATGCATGCTGTTATAACTAATTGTGGATAGTGCTTACTATTACTAACCAACATATGTTCTAAAACTGCAACACTAAAGCACATCTGGGAAGGCTGATCCCAGCAGATCCACCTCTCCTGCCTCATCTGCCCATGGCACTGGGCCCCAGCATGTATGGGACCCACTCGGGACTTCCTCCTCCTCCTCTGGTCCTATACCACCTTCAGTTGGAACTGCCTCAGGGGATGGGGCTCATCCCTCCACAGGGCAGGGGCACGGATGGGATCCTGTCACCCAAAGCCAGGTCCGGGGTCTGGTGCATAGCGAGCTCCGGAAGGAATTGGGAGATCTGCTACACAAGCTAGAGGGCCACATGGCACATTTAGAGGGTCAGCCTGCCCTTCCTGCTCAGCCCCCTGCACAGCCACCTTTGGAGCAGTGAAGGTGCAGTAGTGACTGGCCATGGGTGAGGACCTCAGTCCCACTGTATTCATTTGAGGGTTTGTGGGCTTACGATTACCAAAACTTCTTCCCATCCAAGGTACTTACTCCCACATTTGTCATATACCACCAATGTATGCTGTCTTGTCTGTCTTCCTAACCAAATTACCTCCCCAAATATACCTACTGTCCTTCCCCATCATCCCACTCTCACATTAAAAGAAAAGGGGGGGGCAAGCTGTTCCCAAAAAAAATATATTGCCGCATACATAGCTGTCCATTTCACCCATGTGTCCACTGGACACATGTAATCTGGTCTATTTGGCTTCACACTACATTATTATTGTCCTCACCCCTCTCTTAGGGGTTTGAGTGTCCAAATCTACCTGCAAATTCAGTATATATGCACAGTTGTTGCTGTAGAAGAAATGGACAGCTATGGAGCTTCCCTACACACATCCTGCACATCCCTATCTTTCATATTGTTTTTCCCTCTTTGTGCCGCCTTTTTCACCACTGTCCTATCACCCCTTTTTCCTTTTCTTTTAAAGAAATTAGCACAGGAGTAAGTGTGAGTATGCAGTAGTAAGAGGGACTAAGCCTGTTTGGTGATGCTAAGCGATGCCTACACAGAGTAAACACTTTTTACGGCTGTGTATAAGCATAGTTAACCAGTTGTTAGCATTGCTTACCACCGTGCATACCCACACAAACCCGCTTACAACTGCTTAAAAGTGCCTTAATCACTCTGTATACATCAGCCCTTGTTCTGCCCAGCAACAAAATAAGCAGCATTTGCAAGTCTTGAACCCTGCACACCATAGCCACAGCAATTTACCATTAGGCTATCTGAGTTGTAGACATGTTTGATGTTTTTCAAACAAATCATTCAGCATAGTCATTCAACAATAGGGAAAAGGTATGTTAACATTAGTCAAGTTTTGTATAGAGATATAAATATATACGTGTAAAGAGATGCAGATATATATATATATATATATATATATATATATATATATATATATATATATGAACAGTACATAATATATGTAGAGATATACATATAAAATATATGCATATATGATATATAGTGTCTATATTATAGCAACAAACAATCAAATGATCAAACGTTGTTATATCGAACTCAAAAGTTCGAATTCACAATACATTGAACAACCAGAACAGCGATTTTTTTCCCAGGAAAAAAAAATCGCTGTTTGCAAAAAAAAAAGTTAAAAACAAAAAACATTCAGACATTACATAAAGTAAGGGGGCTTGGCTGCCCACACCCACTGATGTGGGGGGTTGTGCCCCTCACACCCCCTACTTAAATATACCAACTCTGAGATCACACTACAGTGCCAAAAACAGCAAAGTGACGGAAGTGGCCAAGTGACTTCTTTCCCAAGAAAAGAATTTGCTCATATGCCGCTTCATCATTTTGCATTTTTGACATTTAAAGTTCGACTAAGATGCATTCGA
>NC_056734.1:298423415-298445915 GCF_019279795.1 Protopterus annectens | reverse complement strand
AGGTAGTGGTATTTCCATATTCATTAAGGATGCGCACACCTCCAGATTGGTAGACCAACATTATGCATTTCAGATCCTGTAGGTGTAGCTACCATTCTGTAAGACAGTGCTTGAGGTTGTAGCCTGCTATATGTCACCAAACATGTCCCAAGACTCAAATATCAGTGTCCAACCTAACACTCTCATACTGGTTGACTTCAGCTACCCCACCATTAACTGGGAAAGCTACTCATGTACCGATGCACATGCCCATCACATTGACCTGGTCCTTGCTAACATGGGCAACTGTTGCTGTATACCAATAGTCAACTCCTCCCTTGTTATATCTGAAATCACATTAATCACCTTTGGAAATCTACAGCCCTCCCAGAATCCTAGCTCCTTACACAGGTAATCCCCATGAAAAGCCTTTCCAAACCTAACTACTGACTCCTAAAACAGAGGTGGCCAACCTCACAGCAGACATGCAGATGGAGACTAGTTGCGTGACTGCTGAATCAAACAAAAATGCACTATGAACACGTACACAAATGCATTGATACGGCCATACCCAATAGAACCAAGACCCCCACCTCCAAAAAAAAGTAATTCAATCTGGTAGTCCCCTTTCATAAAGGAGTTGTACAACAGAAGGAGGGTACTGATATGGAATAAGATGAAGTCCCAAGACTGGAAAAAAACCCTTATTAGCCTCAATTACAAGTTGAGATCCCTCATCAAGTACTAAAAGTTAGCTGTGAAAATAGAATTGGAGCACATAGTAAAGACAACCACAAGGTCTCATACAGTTATGTAAAGAATCTCGACGTCAATACCAAGATTTCCTCTGAGCAACTAGACAATGGTACCTCCTAGACTGAGCCAACAAATATTGCCAATATACTGACTGACATATTGAGTGCAAACTGTACCCCTCTGCTCCCCAAAGGACCAATCACAATACCAGTACACTGCCAGGCACCCAGTATTACTGCTGCACAGGTTAAAACACCACTGTCCAAGGCCAAGAATACAGCTTTTATGGGACATGACAACATCCCTGGGTGTGTTCTACATGAACTACAGAGTGACCTGGCACCTCATCTGTGTGCCCTGTTCAAGCAAAGACTCACCTCAGGCTTTATCCCTATTGAATTGTGCACTGCTATAGTCACCCCTCTCCACAACTGAGGTGCAACTACAGACCCTGGGAAATACCGGTCCAACTGCCTGACAAGTTTGTTATACAAAGCTATGGAATGCATCATCATGCACCTAATACACAGGGATATTGCAATCTGCAAACTCAGGATCCCACACAGTTTGTCAGTCACCTGAGCTGTGGATGAAGGCAAGGTGGCACATATAGCCTACCTTGATCTGGACAAAGCCTTTGAGAACATTTCCCACTCAGGAATCATGCAAAAACCCACTAAGCTAGGCATCCATCCCTATAGCACTAGGTGTGTTGCAAACTGGGTCACAGATAGGACTCACAGTATGGCAATACCTGACTCCAAGTCAGACTGCTGAACAGTCATAATTGGAGTCTCACATGGTTCTGTCCTGGGTCCTCTCATGTTTGGTATCAACTTCTCTGAAGTCCATATCAACATAAAGGGACTCTGGCTGACAAAGTTTGCAGACAATTGTAAGTTGGGAGCTATTATTAAGTACTCAAGTGATGTTGGCATCCTACTGAAAGGACTCACTGAGACCAGTGACTGGTGTCAGAGCCATGGCCTTAAGCTTAATGTCAGAAAATGTGTTGTCATCCCCTTTGTGGAAAACCCTGTTCCCATGAATTACCACATTGATGGTAGTCCCCTGAACAAAGAAGGCATTATAAGAGATCTGGGTACACAGGTTGACATCAATGTCTCTTAACCGCCACATTGCCACTGTGGTAATAAAGTCCTTCTATGTGGCACATCTCAGTACTAACACATTAGCATACAGGAAGGAAGAGGTCATTGTCCCCTGTACTCTTCTTGACAGAGTGACACAGTTTGTTTCAGCATACATATTCTGATGGATGTGAGGTAGTTAAATGAAATGTATGTCCACATTTTCTGACAACAATCATATTACAGTGATTTACTAGAAAAATGATAATAATCTGTAAAACAGACCAGAAATATGAGCAATAAACCTGGACATCCTGAAACAATCCAGCCATTTGATGAGTATGCTCAGAACCCCTTTCTGCAATGAATCTGGACCAATGCTGACAAAGTGGTGGGTGGAAGCCATGAAAATGGTGAAGTATTTGAAGTACTGGTATAGATAAGCTAACACAGTTGCTGTAGTAACACCCTCCTGTGTGCTCTAACATATATTTAGTGAAATAGCACAAGTAATTGAATTAGGAAATGTGCTATGGGTAATCACACATGTATTTGCAAATATATTAGGCACTATGGGGATGTAACAGCAATGACAAACAGACACCAGTGTGAAAGTGCATACTCACAACCAATATCACCACAGTCACAGTCACATACTGGTAAGTCAAGTGAACAGTAGAGTACATGGACTGTGTGAGCAAATACATCATTGTCTGCCATTCATACACAAGCCCTACATATACAGTCCCAATTCTCAGTGTAGTCTGACTTCTGACCTTGGTACAGGGCATGTCTCAGTCTGCCCCTACAAACACATACAGCCAGTAGATCAGCAGAAACTGGAGCAGCATGCACAGTCAAATAAATAAGGAGCCATAACACTTACATCCACCACCCTCCATACACAGCTCAAATGACATGTACACGACATTTGTACACAATCCTGACAGTCTGTTAAAAATGGAAAGACATACAGAGGCCGCTCACATGAACAATTCACCTCAGAATGTACTGGCTCAGGACTCATATCTATGGCCTCTTCCCTGACATGTATGTGGGTTGACTACATCACTGGGATGGTAGCAGGAATGAAGGCAAGAAATAATTATAATAGATATGTCTGCGCCTCATTTTCATCTGGACAAAGCCTGACATCATATGGGGACAGTAGCACAATTGCTGTCATACATTGAGACAGTTGCAGATGTTACTGGGTTTGTTGTAGCATCCTTTATGAGGAATATGACGTTGGTAATACCAATAGATGTAATTATTTACTGACTGCATTCCCCAGAATCCACGACTGATTTACCAAGGACACCAAATGTCTGGGGAACAGACAAAACAGAACAGGCAACCATGTGGCCAGTCTGTGGACAGCATGCTAGTGGAGATGTATGTCAGACACATATCACTGTTAGTCATGAAGTCACTCAGTAAATGCATCTCCACACAAACCCTGTCAACCTATCAATCCACCATGTGTATAACAGCACTGATGACATAGAATCTGTTCACAAATATAGGGATATATCCACCATGTTGTTTGGCTGTCTACACATGTCCTGTCCTGTGATGTATTGACACCCACTGTATGTAAATCTGTAGCCCACCACCTCTGTAATGTCCCCCACACAGGCAAGGAAAGGAGCAAGGCCCACATTAAGGAATGTCCCATATGTCAGAACTAATAGCAGTGGCCAGGCCCACAGCACAATACTATGTGGGCACCTACATAGTGGTATGGCCTTAGCAATACTTGACATCTGCACATCTGTACAGAGAACAGACAGAAAGTAGATAGCCAACAGGCTGTGCATTAGGATGAATGTTGTGAAAGACAGAAGTCTGAAACTGAAAGGTATGCCATTACTGCTTGACAGCAGTCCTCAATGACATGTCCAAAAAACATAGTAGTCTACAGTTAATATCAAAATATCAGATCAATATCCAATAGGAGATACATAAAAACATACAGCTCAAACACCAAGAGCAAGATAGCAGTACTCAGACACCCAGCTTTGCATGCAGGGGTATATGGTTCTAGTACTACAATTTGAAATCTACTTTTACTTGGAAAAGCATTGTTAAAAGTATTACAATATGTGTTAAATTATTTTTTTTCAATCAGTGCACAGTAGCTGGTGTAACATGCAAGTGTGACTGTATATAACCTGGGATAATACCCATTTATGAAACAAATACAAAGAAAATAGATTGTGGTACTACCCATGTATACCTGGGTGCCCCATAGAGTATAGGCGTACCCCTTGCTACTGTAATGACAGCACATAGAAGCATGTTATGTACAGGAAATTAGATATACTTATTAAAAATGTCATTACCCTGCTATTTTTATCAGACTGGAATGTGCTCACTGGTTACAAGGGCTGAGCAATGCCCAGCAGGTTTCAGCATTGCTTAAATGTAAATGTTAAGCAGATTTGGACACTAGTAAGTGAAGCCTACATGATGTAAGCGCCTATTCGTTTAACCATATGTTAGCACCGATTACCATCACGCAAACCCACACAAATCCACTTAAAGCTGCTCAAAACTGCCTTAATCACTTTGTATTCAACAGTCCTTGCTCTGCCTACCAAGAAAATAAACAGCCCTTGGATCCAGGACCCTGCACACCATAGCAAAGCAATTTACCAGTTAGACACCTTAGCTGTATGGTTTTAGGATGTTTTCTCAAAAATACCCTTCTTTACAGCCAGTTTACAATAGGGATGAGACACTGTGCAATTAGAAAGGATTGGTATCTACAAATATATATATATATATATATATATATATATATATATATATATATATATATATATATATATATATATATATATATGTATATATATATATATATATATATATATACATTTCAAAACATTGACAGTACAGCTATACAAAACTACAGCGATAACATGGGTCCTGCAAGGGGGAAGTAGTATGGGTACAGTATCATATCATATCCTTTACTTCCCCCTTGCAGGACCCATGTTAGCTGTAGTTCGTGATAGCTGTACTGTCGATGTTTTGAAATGTCGATGGTTTCATTTCGGTGTACTGACTTTCAATATTTGAACATGTCGTGGGTTTGACATGAACCCATATATATATATATATATATATATATATATATATATATATATATATATATATATATATATATATATATATATATATATATATATATATATATATAGTATTGGAATATTTTATTCATTTACAATGTGTATAACTATATTTCTGATTTATGAACTATATGATTGTGAGTTTTTGTTAACTTGTTTTTTTCTACAAAGTGATGTAGATCAGTACACCTTTAACACCAGCATGTAGAGAATGAGTTTTAATTGATGGCAGCTGTATGTAATTAGTATTGCACTACTTTGGCACCTTTTTATCTTTAAATTGTGTTGAATGGATTTTTACTTTGTCTGATGAAGTCTTCCTAATATGGAAGACGAAAAGCGCTTTACATTCTAATAAATCTTTGGAGTTTCTTTATCCAGTGGTCCGGTACATGTTTTTGTTTTGTTTCTACAAAAGATTGTTTTTCGCTTGTATAGAATTGTTAGATGATACATCATGCTGCCATATGTGTCAGTACACTCACTGTGGCCTATTTGGCTGCAATATCACATACATGGGCATTGTTAAGGAAAACACAGACCGCTTCCGACCACATGTAGGTTGCAAACATCTGGATATTCCAAACACATCTGTACAGAGGACTGTACGATGGTTTAACCTGCTGCATGTGAGGCACATGCTGTTACCACATTATATAAAGTTATGGCAGCGGGAGGTGATACAGATGTGTATGGTACACACATCAAAATGATATAAGCCACACATGATATGTTCCTCACACACACAGTTGCCAGCATTGGGATTAGAACTCCTGTTTATCCAGGTATTTCTACTAGAGTGCACAACAGAGATTATACATTTGCAACTAGTCTAAAGTACTTCTAAGGTGGATGACATCAACAGGACTACTAAATTGAAATTAGGGGAAGTGTAAAGGGCAGTAAACAGGTCAAACATGGTGTAACCCACACACTGCATGAGTCTCACACAAACACATCCAAACGGTTGCCAGTAGGAAGATTAAAACTCCTGCCGATCTAGTTATTTCTACTACAGTGCTACACAGTTATCAGATGTTCCACAGAACTTATACATTTTCATCTTGTCTAAAGGAACTTCTAAGGTGGATGACATCAACAGGACTACTAGATTGGAGTGAGTGGAAGTGTAAACAGTAGTACGCAGGTCAAAAATGGTGTAACCCACACACTACATAATTAACACACAAACATCCAAACAGTTGCCAGCAGGACAATTAGTACTCCTGCCTCTCTAGTTATTTCTACTATAGTGCTACACATTTAGCAGATGTGCCAAAGAGCTTACACGTTTTCACCTAGTCCAAAAATACAGGACTACTAGATTGGGGCGAGAGTAGGTGTGAAGGGTAGTACACAAGTCAAAAATTGTATAAGCCAGACGGTACACGCACACGGATTAAAACTCCTGCCTATCTAGTTATGATTACTATAGTGTTACACAATTGCTGCATGCACTACAGAGCTTATTGAACTTTCACATGGCCAAAGCCGATAAGTGCACAGCTGAGGTAAAGTATTACAGGTGGCAGAAAGTCTGCCTTTAGTTCCACCCTTTATCATGCTAGTTATTTCTGTCTTGCACTTCAAATAGCATTATGGCTTGGCACTTTACCAGGTTATTGTATCAAGAAGTGCGGCACACCTGGGTGCCGTCAGCAGTACTCTTTCATCACAGAAGTAGCCCAGTACTTACTAGTTATGTCCACCCCTCCTGGCATGATTGAAGGGTAGTTTTCTGTGCTTTCACCCATTAACACTGTGTACTTGCCCATTCTGAGGCATTGTTGCATCTGCCTCATGTACACAGACAACCCACCCCTCTAAACTCCAAACACTCAGACCTGTGAGAGGTACCCATATATCACCCAATGTGTACATGTGCACTCTCCAGCAAAGACTGGACTAGCAGGTCAAGAGGACAAGATCAACACCTGCACCACATCATGTGGAACACATAGCCCACCATGACACCCACTTTGACAGCCAGGGCATACAGTGAAAAGCCAAACACCCACCTTCACAGAGGCACTCAATGGACATTTAACCAAACAGCACAGACCAGAATATAGACACTCACTCAAATACCACAGCATGGCATATGCCAGGGGACACATATTTAACTTACACAGTGTTCCCCTCAACCTAAGCTCCTAAGGCTAACCACCTTGCACAATACAGTAATCATGTGTAACTCAATACTGAGGCACACACATATCCCACTCACTAAGTTGAATATGGAGCAGGTAACAGCCAAATATCTACCACATGCCAGCATCCAACACATGACACAGCCAGTCATGGCACTCCACAACAACTACAGTTATCACTCTTTATCAATGTGGGTGTGAATAACCTGGGACACCCCTCCCTGGACTACGTGACAAGAGATATGGTTGAACTCTCTGATTACATGGTCCAGGCAGGTGTGACAGTAGCCCTGACCAGTGTACCGCTGTCACCCAGTATGATGCTGTGGTACTATTAACAGCTTGACTGCAACATTGGCTTACGTGTTTTGCGTCATTCTCAGGGAATCCAGTACCTCTCTCCTTGGGATGACATGATTGACAGAACCCAATGACTTTCCACAGATGCCCTACATCTGTCAGCGCTGGGTTTCCAGGTACTGGCTAAATGTCTTACCATCTCTATGATGCCTTATTAGGCAGTGTTCCTAATGTAATTAACACTAACAGTTAGACATGTATGTAGTCTGAGGGTCACGCTGCTCAACAATAGACATCTAACTGTCAGGATGCAGTCACTCAAAGCACTTGGAGTGGAGAACATTAACATGTCTGCTGTAATGGAGAGGTGGCTCACAGCAGCATACAGTAGCCCTGCAGTATCAGGCTATAATGAATTCCATAGCTGACAGCCCCCAAACATGTACCACACCAGACCACCACAGGTGATGTTGTCTCCATATTCATTATGGATGGGAACACCTCCAGACTACTAACCAAGCATAATGAATTGGAGATACGTCTGATACAACTGACTGGGCTAATAGTGCAATCCAGACCATAGCCTGCTATGGGTCCACATCTATGTCCCTAGACTGTTAATGCACATTCCTCAACACCCTGCCATCTATGATGGTCCAATGCAATGCTGACATAGTATGAGACTTCAACTACCCCTACACCACCTGGGGAAAGTAGCCACGCACCAGTACAGTGGCCCAACACTTCCTGGGATTCATAATTTCCAATGCACTGGATCGGCTCCAGAAGAGGATGCAACAACCTTGACCTGTGTTGACCACTTAAATATGGGACTGTTGCTCATCCACAGTTGTCAATCACTGCATGGTGAGATCTACACAGGCTGTAATCAACATGGAACTCAACATGTCAGCCACACCCCCACAAGGGTAACCACCTTGTAAAACCTGTCCGAAGCTGACTTTGCAGCCATGAAAATAGGGGTGGATGACTTCACTGCACCCATGGCAATGGGAAATAGCTGCATGACTGTGGAATCACACACATATGCACTATACAAACAGGTACATGAACACATGGTACTAGATAGAGCCAAAATAACCCAGACACTGTCCTCCATACACTGGGAGACAATGAGATGATCCCCTGCTATTACAAAAGTGTACAACAGAAGGAGGACACTGTTGCAGAGAAATGTAGTATCCCATGACTGTTGAACTCCCTTATTATCCTCAAACGATATGTGGGATCTCTCATGGAATCCCCTACAGGCATCTATGAAGGCAGACATGCAGCATACACAGACAACAATCACAACAGCCTTTGATAGGTACATCAACAACTTCCACAGCATTAAACACAAGTGCTGTGAGTTACTGCACAATGCTAATACCTATCCTGAGACAACAGATATTGGCCACAGACTTGGCAACACATTCAATGCCAGCTTTACCCCCTCTCTCCCCCCACAGGTGGAGTACTGAGTAAATGTGTTCCCACATACTGTATCCTGTTCCTGTTCTAGGCATCTGGGTGTCACCAGGATGTGGCCCTACAGCAAGACCAAGGAATATGGTAGTGTGCTAACAAATCCACTATGTCTTAGGCAGGGTACAGCTGTATCTGCATGGATTTCCCAGGTCTGTAACACAGTGGTTGCATAAGACTCACAGATTATAGGGCTGAGGGTAGTACATAGGTATATGTTGATTTACAGCATCTGTTGTAGAGTGGAGAATGGCACATGTAGTGGTTTGGACACAACTCTGATTGCTAATAACCTCAGCCACAGGTGATATTCATCAACCCAACACACTGAGATTACTATTCACACAGACACACACACACACACACACACACACACACACACACACACACACACACACACACACACACACACACACACACACTTGCCAGTACTGAGATCTATATGTTCATTACTTCATAGGTATGTAATAGGTGAATGGGCCTGAAGGCACTACAAGGCTAGCCCAAGGGAATACCCTGGCATCAGGCCACCTGACAATAGTCCCCATTGTGACTCAGGACTATAGTCACTGTAGTGGTCCCCAGGGGTGGGTATCGTATTCCCCATCCACTCATCCAAATATCTATTGTGGATGGCCAGTGATGTGCACTGCTGCACATGTATGTGATTTATATTCCATAACATGGACAGTGTCTGGGTTGTGCACCTCTCCCACATGCATGTTCTTTGAAGTGTGGAAGTGTGCTTGAGGTCTCTGGGGCATGTTGTATGGACAGATTGGTATCTTCAGATGTAGCATTCCTGACCTTGTTTAGTGAAACATGGCTGTGTAACTGAGGTTGTGATTGCACCTACACAGACAGTATGATGCGGGGATTCATTGAAGTTATTGGACTCTGTCCATACAGGGCATGTGTATAAGGCATGGTATTCCTTTTCTGGGGTATGTTTGCAGACTCTACAGTTGTTGGAGGTGTCCAGTGGGGAACATGGTAAAAGGGCTACTGTACACATTGATTAGGCTACTGAGGGGATGGTACAGGGTGACCATGTTCTTTTACTTGATGATTAACACACAGTCAAAAGATGTTACACAATAAAAAGTCCTTTCTGATGTCAGTGGCACTGTTGTGGTCAGCAGGTAGCTGACTGTTAACCCGTGTTCCCCATTCTGTTATAACAACATCACTGTTCAGTGGACTACCACCAATTTATTACTCCATGTGAGCCATGGTGTTCCCAAAGGTAATGGCAGCACATCTCCGAGCACTGAGGTTATGTCCGGGGTTCTGACAACAGTCATAGGTGTCAAGTGACCTTTGTGCATGATGTCAATATCACATGGATTGGAAATACTACCACCCACCTTACTGTTGCATGGAAACATTTTCAGCCAGGGTGCCTTTGTGTTCTTCTGCACCTCAGAATGGTAGATCAAAAACATGAGAGGACATGAGTCCGTCAACTGAGTGACACCAGTCATGTCTGGTCATCAGTTTGACATGGAGTCCACTGCAATCACACCATGGGTACTATCTGGGAGGCAGATTGTAGGAGAACTGCTGACATAGTGGTTGATGCCTAGCCAAGTGTGTTTGCGTATGATTCCTGGGTGGTGCGTGGTCTCTTAGTATTATTAGGGTTGCCTATATTGTTAACTATTCCATACTGTTACATAGTCATTGCACATGGCACTACAAATTTAGGGCTGTGGATTGTCTACACCAACCTCTATGGTGTTTGACAACTGTTGGCCTTGTAATGTCGACATTGGGACACATAGTCATCAATATAATAAGTTAGCAAACCCCCCCCAATGAATCCTGTTACTACAAAATCACACCAACACCTCCACCCACACCAGACACTGATCACATACAGAGAGACACACACTCACACTTGACAGTACTGAGTTTCAAACCCCCCACCTATCTATGTATTGCTACTACAGTGTTACGTTTTTATAGCACACACCATGGAGCTTATAGGATAGGTGTTGTCCCAAGGTACTTCTAAGGTGAGGAACATAACCAGCCATTGTAAATACTGGCACTGAGTGATGAAGTGGTTGAGAGATTTCATAAAATACTTTACCCTACACACACACTTACATTTGCCAGGAGTGTGGCTCAAACCTTTATCTAAATATGTTTTCTGACCTTTATGTTACAAATTTACCACATGCACCACTGACCTTACATGGTTTAGAGTTGCTAACAAGTACTTCTAAGGTGAATGATATCTGCAGGACTGTTAAAGTAGGGCACTGAGAAGTGTACTGGATGTAAATGGGGCCCAAATCTTAAGGTAAGAACACATATATAGAGGTATAAACACACACACACACACACACACACACACACACACACACACACACACACACACACACACACACACACACACACACACACACACACACACACACACAAACTTGCCAAGAAGAAGATTTAAACCCCTACCTATGTAGTTACTGCTACTACAGCATTATGCGTTTATCACACACACCACAGAGCTTGCAGGTAGAACAGTCTCCAAACATACCTCTAAGGTGAGTAACATCCATAGCTGTTATAAAGTATTACCCTTTGAAATGTACTGGCTGTGTATGGACACAAAATACTTCAACCTACAGATATACACACACACTCATGCTTTTACAATTGCTAATACTGAGATTAGAACTCCTACATAAGTAGTGTTTTGCACTACAATTTTACGCAGTTATTGCAAGCACCACAGAGCTTATATGTTGAAGAGCTGTCCAAAGGTATCGTTGATGGTAGGTGACATCAGCAGCAGTGCTAAAGGAGGGATAAGGGAAGTGTAGTGAGTGTGAACAGCCTCAAAATCCTGTCTCTACAAATAGGCACATTTTTAAAGTTGCCGGATTAGAATTCCTACCTAACTAGTTTGCTACACTATAGTATTACACAGTAATCACAAGTGCCATGGAGCTTATACATTACAGAGCTGTCCAAAGGTATCTTTGAAGGTGAGTGACATCAGCAGCAGTGCTAAAGGAGGGGTAAGGGAAGTGTAGTGAGTGTGAATGGCCTCAAAATCATGTCTCTCCAAAGATGCACACACTCTCTCACACAAACATACACAATTAACTATTGCTAGGAGTGGGATTAAAACTCCTACCTAACTAGTTTGTTACACTACAGCATTAAGTACTTATCACGAGTACCACAGAGCTTACAGGACTGCAAGTTGCCAACAGGTTATTACAGGGTGACTGATATCAGCAGGAGTGCTAAAGTAGGACAATGGGGAGTGTAATAAATGGGAATGGCCTCAAACTCACTCATCACACACGCACGCACACACACACACACACACACACACACACACACACACACACACACACACAAACACACAAACACACACACACACACACACATACAACTTTACATTTGACAGGAATGAAATTACAAATGCTACATAAATACTTATTTTACTATAGTGTTATACAGTTATCACAAGCATCATTGAGACTATAGAGCTGAGGGCTAACAAAAGGAATTTCTATAGTGAATAACATCAGCACATCATGTGATACAGGCCAAGGGATGTGTACTGGGTGGGAAAGGCCTCATAATGGGATTCTCTCTGTCGTTGTCTGTCTCTTTCTTCCCCACATCTCTGTGTGTGTATGTTTGACATATTATATTATGTTGGCCTTAGATATGTGTGAGTATTCCTATCCAATGTGTGTATCTGTGAAGTATGAATGGTGTACAATTTAGTGCGTGTACACAGACATCTGTCAATAACAGATAACTATAGTCCACTCTTTTGTCAGACATGGGCTTAATTTCTCTACATAGGCTTCATTTCTCTCTAAGTGTAGGAGCATGCCCAGTATGATCTTCTATACTGAGCGTGTGCATCCATTCTAAGGAGAGTTGGACTCCAGTTCAGGGTTTTGTGTCCTACAGCTACACCTAGCAACCTCTTTCTGCAGGATATCTGTAGATAGGTTGCTAATATGGAGACACAATGGGCGTAATATACGGGAGATACTGTCACTATTGCTGTCTGTGCTGCTTGCGTAACATGGTTGGTTGTAGCATAGCTTTTTCTGACATATGTACTCTTTTAGACTATGATGTATCATGTTATCAACTACTGACAGATATCATTCTTTGCTCACAGTTATTTACCAGGGAATACAACATGAATGAAGCTGAGACCAATATTCTGAGGCATATTGACTACAAATTCTGGCACACTCCTGCCATTGTGGAGGGGCAGCCACAGACAATAGATTCCTGGTTCTGTGTTAATGGTCTAGCACCTTGGTAGTATGCTGGCTGAGGATCCCCTTCTTGTGCTTTTCTCCACTTAATGGAATGACCATATCCTGCTGTGGCCATACCTCTCAGCTGTACAGATACACCCAGGTTTTCCAGAGGCAGAACTCATATATCTAGTCAGGATACCTTCACAGTGTGGTTTACAAGCAGTTTTGTGGCTATTCATTAATGGGTTTTTAGTCAGGGAGTAGTATGGGCAGACATTAAAGTTTCAGACTTACACACTCCATGAGATCCATGCTTCTACACCCCCCTCTGTTATTCTCTCCTCTTCCTAATATTATGAATGCAATATGTCTGAAGTATCCTTGTACTTGGGCCTTTATCCCAGAAGTAGTTATAGCCTGGTCCACAGGTCTTGCAGTGGGACATGAGGAGGCATACTACTGGCATTTGTCGGTATGGCCTTGCATTTGTTTTCTGTTTACTGTGGTAGGTTGTTAGTTAGGACCCCCCTGACATTCCGTACATTGGCACTATGGATGAGGCATGGACCTTTGCCAGAGAACTGTAGGCCATTTGAGAGTGCTGCAGGCTATCTTTAGCAGGCCAGTGGATTCTGTCACTCATACGTTCCCAGGCTGCAAGCCACTGGATTACCCTGGGGTGACAGTGGTAAGTGGTTTAGGTGTTCCTGTCAACCCTTCCTGTTCATACTGATCTACGAGTCTGGATGTTGGCAGGTTGCTGCTTACAGCTAGGGACACACCTGCATGGGACACTTGTTCAGCATAGAGCATCATGTATGCATTTCCATACAGAGATGGGTTCATGCCATTCCCATACAGAGATGGGTTCATGCTGTACTCATTCCCTACAGCAAGGATATGACCTGTGATAAACCTGTGGCTGATGGTGGGGTGAGCTGGGTGCATGTGTGATATGGAAGCTACTGGCACCGACTCACAGATATACCTGGGACATTCCCCTTATGCTGCCTTGTTTGTGAACATGGGCAGCCTGTCATTACTTCATAACTGTGCCTTTTGTGGTCTGCCACTGATTGGCCAGACTACTAGTATTCTATACTAGAGGGACAACTAATGTGATGCTAACCTCTAAGTACAATTCCAAAGTTATGTGCAGTTGACAGTTATTTAATATGCACTCTATATAGGTTATTTCCACCTGTGTACTGTTTCTATGTAATGGCTGCCATTCATGGCATATCCAGCTTTCCAACTGTGCCAGATATTGACAGCTGGACAGTGAGTATGTCCAACTGCTTACACAGATGTAGATGAGAAGCAGTGTGGTTGGCACTGCAGTTGTTGGAACATGGCCCTGTTGACCACTGTACTGTACCTAGGCCACTGAGACACAACCATCCAGGCCCACATGCTGACCACTTCCAGGCAATATTAAACACACAACAAACTTACAATACTGACCCCTGCATATTGCACACATGCAACAATACAGATTGGGACAACTCTGGCAATCTGTGCTCCACTGATATTACTCCTCAAACTTACATGTTCTGCATTTCTACATGGGTTGTGGGGGGGGGTGCACACCTGAGGACTTTAAACATTTGCAATAAATGTACTGGTATTTCGGTTACTCTTTTGGCTTCCATTTCATATTGTATTGTGACCTATCATGCAGGAAGGAGGCATATCAGTAGAGTACACACGTTGGATTTTAATGGCATAACTTTTGGTTTCAGACTTCTTACCCTTCAGAACTAAAATGCAACTGCCAGACCTGTTGTAGTATGTGTGTGTAGGTCTGGAGGGGGCTGTTCACCATTTCCATCATTTGTGGGCCTTAGCCCAGCCTTTCTTTATGGTCATCTACACCCATCCTGCTGGGTAAGGCTGGTGGGGGGTATGTGACCCTCACTGACATCCATGTGTGTGACCTATTGACACCCACCATTATTTAGGCCATCACATGTACTGCAGTGGGAGTTGTCACCTTGTGTAGTATTGCCTAGTATGTTGACACCAGTATTTGTTATGGGTTTCCTGTTGTCCCATATAGCTGTCAGCTGTCTGCTACTATCCCATTCAGCCACCCAATTCCCTTGTATGCTTGCATCCATACCATACATACAACTATCAGAACATACTACTCCATTCACTAATTGATAGGAAGGATGACTTACCTTGTTGTTGAGCCAGTATTGAGGATAGTGCTGGAGGGCAGACTATGTCAGATGCACATAGTACACTCCCTATACATGGTAAAGCACAGGTAGTGTCATGTTTGGCATCCTTTTTCCTGTATGTGTGAGTCAAGCAGAAGTATCACTCCCTGGGTTCCTATAATGTCAGTGTGTGTGCTATGTGTTGCCTCTTTGCCAATGCCTGGGAATACTGGGCATGCCTCCTTCTGCTTACAGGGACAGGCTCAGGAAGTTCCTCCTTCATGTCCCTCTTTGCCTGTGCTGGCCTTGGCAATGGTGGGGGACTGTGTGGCTCTGCTCAGTGCTGCTCCTGTTGCAGCTGTTTCTACAGGATCATATTGTGTAGCATGGCACATACTATGAACATTTTGTGTACATGTAGCTGGAGAGTACTGCAAGGTTCCACCAGATATGTCAAGGCAGTGGAACCATGAATTGAGCATCCCAAACACATGCTCTAAAATGATTTTGTTTTGTGCGTGTGCCTCATTATGGTCTTCTTGTTCGTGTGTGTGTGCATTTCTGATAGGTGTCATCAGCCAGTGCATAGCCAGCATCCCCCACTAGATGGCCATATGGGATACTTGATACGGCTATGAGCAATGCCAGATGTGGGAGATGTGATAGCTTTCAGGGCTGCCAGCACACATGTTCATGATAATGCCCTGGGCATCACACATGAACTGACAGTTGATGGAGGGGAAGCCCTTGCGGTTTATGTAGACCCTACCTCACTCACCAGGTGGTGCTTTGATGTGTATATGCGTGCAGTCTATAGCAACAACCACCTCAGCGTATTCTGCTATATGGTGGAAGAGAAGCATACTTCTGGTCAATGCCTCACGGCTGCTGGGAAAATATATGTGCTCATTGACGTGCTGATATGGCATCCAGGAAGTGGTGGAGTACCCTGGATGCTGATGCCTGTGAGACCCCCACGATATCCCTAGTTGGTCTTTGGAATGTACCTGTGGCTAGTATTCTTAAGCCTACACATACCTTGGTATCCACTGGGATGTGTTCCCCTCTATTAGTTCTGTGTGTGAGGAGTAGCCATCACAGTTCGATGATTTGCTGTAGAATGTCCCTGCCCACCCTATAGTGCTCCACTATCTCCAACTCATGTAGGCCCTGGTAGGTTACCCTGGGTCTGTACACTCCTCTCCTCCTCCTCACTGTGGGCTGGTTGTCAGCATTCTTCTCCTCACCACATTCAGTCTCTAGCACATATTGATGGATCAAAGCAACAGCAGCCTCTAACATTTTTAGTTAGTTTTGCCAGTTAAAAATTCCTGTCTGTGTACACCGGTGGTGTAGAATTTGTGGGAAAAAACAATTTAAAAGGTTTTTGCATAGTGTATAGTAGTGTGCTGGGCTGCTGCCTGTGTAATTGGCTGCTTCTGATACATTTCACCTGCCAGCTATGCTAGTTCTCCTTGATTGCCTTCCTACTGCTGTTTCTCCTTCCCAGTTATTCCCTATTTAAGCCACAAGGTGCACCACGCATACCCAGTGCAGCAAGCATAACACACCTCCTTATGAAGTCATTCAGCTCTAACACTTGCACTGTTGTATTGCTGTACCTACACGGTTAGGTACAAGATGACACTTTGAAGAAATATGTGATTCAGTATAACTCCCCACATTTACATACCCCAATGTCTAGGTCATTAGTTACTGCACAAAAACGGACCCTTTCTCCTTGACAACCAATGCTCCCCGGTATTGTTTACATTTTGCATGCCATTGACTATAATAGCAAAATGCAGAATTAATTGAGTTTTCACATTTTTTTTTTTTTTCGGCACAATCACATTTGTGTGCCACTGCCCTATGCTTAACCAGCCGAGACTGGCCAAAAAAAGTTTAATTTTTATAATAATTAATCACTTTTTAATGCCAATGGCCTTATATTTGGCCATTGGCATGTCTGATGTACATAATACGTGGTTCATGTGCTGTCATGCCTCCATTTTGTCAGTTGCAGAAATGTACTCAGTTATTTTCTGAATACATTTCTGCACTGACACTGTTCTAGCACAGAGACCTGGCAGCTTGGTGAATCACCAAATCACTTAATCTGTATGGTTTTCACCAGCAAATGAGGTGATTTGCATATTTGCTGATTTTCCATGCTAGAACAATGTAGGACTGCTCGTGCAGGTCAAAACAGCACTATCCTGAATTCCTCAGCAGCCATTTTCCATGCAGGACCTCCTACACTGTTCCTGCATGGAAAATACGGCTTCCTGAATCCTGGGGAAAGTTTCTAACCTATGTGGCAATATTTATACATTTTCTGATAATGGTTGCATTTTTCTTTCTTTTTATGACCAGGATTACAGCTGATTAAGGTCACTGGGACAGTTCACATACCCAATTAACAAATTTAAAAAGAATAAATAAATAATTTCTAAATGAGTATGATGAAATGGTGTGACTAATTTTGATTACTGACATGCAGAAAACCAAGCTTGCCACTGACACTTGCAATGTAGCATACGCAGTTTTTTAGATTATATATATATATATATCCTTCGTAAACACATACGGAAAACATATTCATAATTCTATGCTCCTTTAAATATTACAAAAGATCAATGCATACAGGTGTCTTGAAGAGATCATCAGTAAAGTGACAACATCAAGAATAGTTTGCTGCTTGTAGAATAGGCCTACCAGATAAAATTAGTTTGCCTGACTGAGACAGAGAAGACCATGCAGGCAAGCATAGAGAGAGAACTTGATGTAGCTTCCAAATCAGCAGGGCAATGCAACAGGCAGATTAAAAGAACTTGCCCCTGGTCATATAGCTGAAACTCCAAGCCTTTGGCTGGTAGGAAGGGAGGCATTTGGACATGATGGACAATAAATGATGAAATGACTCGGATGCACTAATCTGAATGAATAATTATGTCATGTTAAGTGAAATAAAAGTGAAAGTGATTGGAAGGTGCCGAATAAGATTTATTGTGACAAGATGACTATAAATGTTCAATAAAGCAAGGTCAAGATGCAAGCAGAATGTCTGCAATTTTTATTAGGTGGAATGGTGAAAGGTAAAGGAAAAAGACATGTCTCTCGTGAATCAGTGTAACAATTTCTATTTCTTTCAAACACACACACACACAAACATATAATATATATTACTTTGCAGAAATGTGTCACGACAAAGCAGAGATTTTATTAAAAGTTTCCAGTGTAAAGTGATTTAATTAGCCTGGCTACTTATATCTCAGATAATCAAAATTACCTAGCAAAATTAAAGTGATTTGTCACACTTTTTAAATTGTTCTAGTTTTGTCTTGCATGCATCATAACAGTAATATCACTTACTGCTGTGGTAACTATTGTGTTTTCTTTGATGGAAATATTTATTTCCTTGCTGAAAATGTAAAACCAGAGCCTGTAATAGTATTCTGTAGCATATTTTCTGTGAAATGTCATCCTCTAAAATGATGTTATGTTAGATAAACACTGCCAGAGCAGGGCAATGCTGGGAAGATTGGCACATGACAGGCTTTGTTTCAGAGGTTTGCTCTTATTTTATCCCAGGCTTTATTTATCACAAGATGAAAACAATATGCATTTATATTCTGTTTTAATCTTATCACTACTGCACTGAGTGTTTTACTATTTTACATGGAATTACTTTTCAAGGAGTTACTGTTAAGGATGTGAATGATGAATTAGATTATATCTGTATGCTGTGCTGACGGTAGCATCATGTTTGTTGCAGTTTGTTTTTTAAAAAATGACATGAATGGTCTATCTTTTTTTCTGTAGAAATAGTTACTTATGTATATATTGTTTTCTGGTATATGAGGCAAGATATGCCCCAGCATTCAGCAAGCTGTGCATGGTGTGCAAGAATAGTGCAAGAGCTGCTGCACGCAATGTGGCAGAGGAGCAATCCAGGAATGAGGTCCCAGGATGTGCAAGAGCGCTCCAGCACTATTCCTGCATGGACACAGCTCCTGTATGCTAATTACCCTATTTGCAGGTCAAAACTATGCAAATGAGGTGAATTAGCATTCCAGAAAGCATGCAGGTGTCTGTGCAGGAATAGTGTAACCTGAAGAAATGTATTTGGTTACTAACTGAATACATTTCTGTAGATTACAAAACAAAGGCATGACAGCTCTAAATAAAGCATGTATTCAATGTAGTATGCATGTCAATGACCAAATATATGGCCATCGGCATGGTAAATAGTTGCAAAATTATATAAAATAACTTTTTTTTTTTTTTTTTTGGCAGGGCAGCAGTACACAAACAGGATCGGCCTGAAAATTAAAAAAAAAGCTGGAAATAAGCTTTTAAACCAAAATCAGCATTCTGCCACAATAGTCAATGGCATGCAGAAGCCAACAATACCATTGAATAGTGGTTGCTTAAGGGGAAGGCTGGGTGTCAGTCTTGTAACCATGCATTAGCAGTCAGTTTTATGCAAATGAGGGGATTGATACTGAATCGTAGATTTCCCCTCAGCGTAAGCTAGCACCCAACCATATAAGTGCAGTAACACCATGGTGAAAGCCTAAGAGGTAGCTGACTTCATAAGGGGGAGTGTCATGCATGCTGTAAGCTTATTGGAGCTCTGTGGCCCATGTTTGCCCTTAGCTAAGCACAGCTAAGGAAGGGGGTGTCTGAGGCTGCCTAGCAGTATTTACATTGCCTAAACAGATGTGAGCGCCATGCACTGGGTTTAAAAAAAAAAAAAACAGGAAATAGCAGGTTTGTTCTCATCTAAGCACTGGGTAAGCCTCAGGGCTTAAACGGGAAGGCAATGGGAAGGGAAAACAGCATTAGGAAGGCAATCAAGGAGAACTAGCAATTACACAGACAGAAGCCCAACCTAGCACACTACTATAAACTATGCAAACACTTTTCACTCTGTTTTTTCCCACAAACTCTACACCACCAGTGTACACAGATGGGGAAATGTTTCCATACAAAATTAACAAAATGATAGGGGCTGCTATCACTCTCATACATCAATATGTGGAAGAGGCTGAGGGTGGTGAGGATGAAAATGCTGATGACCAACCCACAGTGAGGAGAGGGAGAAGAGTGCACAGACCCAGGGTAACCTACCAGGGGCTACATTAGCTGGAGATAGTGGAGCGCTATAGGGTGGACAGAGACATCATACAGCAAATTGTTGAGCTGTGTCGGCTATGCCTCACACACAGAACCAACAGAGGGGAACCCATCCCAGTGAATAGCAAGGTATGTGTAGGTTTAAGAATACTAGCCACAGGCACCTTCCAAAGGCCAACTGGGGATATCATGGGAATCGCACAGGCATCAGCATTCAGGGTACTCCACCAGTTCCTGGATGCCATGTCAGCACATAACAGTGAGCACATATATTTCCTCAACACCAGTGAGGCATTGAACAGCAATATGCATCTCTTCCACCAAATAGCAGAATACCCTGAGGTAGTGGGTGCTATAGACTGCATGCACATACACATCAAAGCACCACCTGGTGAGCGGGGTAGGGTCTACTTAAACCGCAAGAGCTTCCCCTCCATCAACTGCCAGGTCATGTGCGATGCCCAGAGCATTATGAGTGTGTGTACTGGCATCCCTGGAAGCTATCACAACACCCACATCTGGCATATGATACAGCTGTATGAGAGATTTGCCAGTGGGGACATCCCATATGGCCACCTAGTGGGGGATGCTGGTTACGCACTGGAGCCTTGGCTGATGACACCCATCAGAAATGCACACACACCCGGACAAGAACTCCATAATGAGGCACATGCACAAACAAGAATCGTAGTAGAGCATGTGTTTGGGATACCCATGTTCAAGTTCTGGTGCCTGGACATATCTGGTGGAGATTTGCAGTACTCTCCATCTACATGTACCCAAATTTTCATTGAATGTGCCATGCTACACAATATGATCCTGTGGAAACAGCTGCAGCAGGAACAGCATGGGGCAGGGCCACACAGTCCCCCACCATTGCCAAGGTCAGAACAGGGACAGAGTGACTCAGAGGAGGAACAACCCAAGCCTGCCCATGTAGGTAGACAAAAGCGTGCCCAGTATGCCCAGGTTTTGGCAAAGAGGCAATGCATAGCACATACACTGACATAGTAGGAACCCAGAGAATGACACCTCTCTCTGACTCGCACATACAGTAAAAGGGATGCCAAATATGACACTACCTGTGCTTTACCATGTATAGAGAGTGTACTATGTGCATCCGACATAGTCATCCCTCCAGCACAATCCTCAGTACTGGAACAGCCACAAGTAACTCACTCTTGCTATCAATTTCTGAATGGAGTAGTACATTCTGCTAGTCATAGCTATGGTATGGATGTGAGCATGCAAGGGAATCAGGTGGCTGAGTGGTATAGCAGCAGATAGTGGACACCTCTATGGGCAGCATGGAATCCATAACACATACTGGTGTCACCAAAGTAGGCATTACTAGACAAGGTGACAAATCCCACTGCAATACTTGTGGTAGCTCAAATGTGTGCCCATAGGACACACACACATGCATGTTAGTGAGATTCACATACCCAACAACAGCCTCCTCCAGCAGGACAGTTGAAGATGACCTTAAAAGAACGGCTGTGCTAAGGCCTCCAATTAATGGCAATGGATAAAAGCCCCCCTCCAGACCTACACAGAAAGACTAAAATAGGTCAGGCAGTTGCATGTTAGTTCTGCAGGGTACAAAGTCTGAAACTGAAATGTAGGTCAAAAAAACCTAAGATCTGTACTCTACTGATATGCCTCTAGTCTGCATGATAGATCAGAATATAAAATGAAATGGAAGCCAACAGATTACCAGTAAAGTCATAGCAAATGTTTACAATTGTCAGGTGTGACCCCAATCCTATGTAGAAATGCAGTAACATGTACGAGTGGGGTTAATAACAGTGGAGCACAGATTGCCTGAGCTGGCCGAATTTACAGCATAGATTGTTGCATGTGTACAATATGCAGGGCTTTGTGTGTTAGGTTGTTGTGTGTTGTACATTGTGTGGAAGTGGTCAGCATGTAGGCATGGAGGATTGCGTCCCGGTGGCCTATGGCCACTACTGTTGATGACAGGGCCATGTTCTGACAACTGCAGTGCCAACCACAATGCATCCCAGCAAGATCCAATTCAGCAGTCA
>NC_056734.1:298400915-298418415 GCF_019279795.1 Protopterus annectens | reverse complement strand
GTTAAGGAACCATTACCTGCCAAAATCAGTCAACCTGGGGGATTCAAAGGATCTTTATGAATTTTGGGCAGAAAGAAGATGTATTGGCTGTTGGGATCAGATAATGTGAGATGATTTTTAGTATTTTGTGTAATGATGCCATTTTCTACAGCTGAATCCAAAAAGATATCTATTTGATGTTTGAACATAGATGATAGATCAAGAGGCATTTTGGTATATCTAGCATCATCCAACTGTCTCTGGGCCTCAGCATCATATTGAGCACAATTCATGACTACCACAGCACCACATTTGTCCGCAGAAATGATGACCAAATTTATGTTGTTAGAGAGTTCCTGTAAAGTTGACATATCAGTCTTTGAGAGATTGTTAGACTTAGGGTGAGTAATACTTGATGTAAATTGTAGATCTTTGAGAACACTATTTTGAAATAGACTCACACAAGGATGCATAGGTGGGACAAAGGTGGATTTGTGGTATTTGAAATTGTTGACAGTAACACCATCAGAAGTGTTATCATGAAAATACAGTTTTAAATTAAGCAGTTTACAAAATGCTATAACATCTTGTGCAAATGTATCATCTGGAACAAAAAAAACAGGTATAAAAGAAAGACCTTTATTCAATAAAGCAGTTTGTGAGTCAGATAATGTTACATCAGAAATGTTTAATACATTTGTGCTAGGACCCTTATTTATTTGTTCGTCAACAGTTCCATTAGACCCTCCAGACTTCTTATTTTTTCGATGTTTTCTGCCTCCTCTCTTGTAAGGCCTAAAGGGGCCGCATTATTGTTACGTTTGGGAATGGGGGAGTCTGGGGGTGGTGTTGGTTCTTTGATAACCACCTTCAAGCCTAACATGTTTCGTATGTTGAAAGGGATGACCTTTGTCATAGTCTGTTCCCTTTCAACATCCAAGACATGTTAGGTTTGAAGGTGGTTATCAAAGAACCAACACCACCCTCAAACACAAACGTCCCAAGTCCATTCTTAGAAAATGTAATACATATACTGACACATCGGGGGGTGATTCTTCTTCTGGTACAGATTTGGACACACACAGCTTTGTTGAATAAAGGCCTCTCTTTTATACCTGATTTTTTTTGTTCTAGAAGATACATTTGCACAAGATGTTATATCATTTTGCAGACTGCTTAATTTAAAACTGTATTTTCATGATAACAATTCTAATGGTGTTACTGTCAACAATTTCAAATACCACAAATCCACCTTTGTCCCAACTATGCATCCTTGTGTGAGTCTTTTTCAAAATAGTGTTCTCAAATATCTGCATTTTACATCGAGTATGACACCCTATGTCTAACAATCTCTCAAAGACTGATATATCAACTTTACAGGGAATCTCTAACAACAAAAATGTGGTCATCATTTCTGCGGACAAAGGTGGTGCTGTGGTAGTCATGAATTTGGCCCAATATGATGCTGAGGCTCAGAGACATTTGGATGATGCCATATATTAATACCAAAATGCCTCTTGATCTATCATCTATGTTCAAACATCAAATAGATATATTTTTGGATTTAGCAGTAGAAAATGGCATCATTACACAAAATACTAAAAATCATCTCACATTATCTGATCCCAATAGCCAATACATCTACTTTCTGCCCAAAATTCATAAAGATCCTCTGAATCCCCCAGATCATCCAATTGTGGCAGGTAATGGTTCCTTAACCGAACCACTATCTGAATTCTTAACCAAACATCTAAAACCATTACTGAGAATGGTAAGATCCAGAATTCAGGACACCACAGAATTTTTAGGTATCATAAATGATATGCAAATAGAGGACAATTGATTGCTATGTACTTTGGATGTTAGTGCATTGTATACCAACATACCACACTGGGCAGGGCTAGATGCAATAGAATATTGGCTACACAAATCTGAGTTATACAAACCCGGCTTCAACACTTTTCTTATATGCCTAACGGAACATGTCCTCACTAAAAACGTTTTCTTCTATGGCCAACAATGTTATCTCCAAGTACGGGTACTGCAATGGGCACATCATTTGCCCCATATATACAGATTTATATATGGCATACATAGAAGAACAAATGATTTATGATGTTACACACAATATTTACTTGGGGGAAATTGATATTTGGCGTAGATATCTGGATGATTGCTGGATGGTGTGGAGGTCGGATGTGGAATACTTGATGGAATTCATTGAGTATCTCAATGATAACAAATGGGGCTTACAATTCACCATCAACCATGACCCACACAAGATCACATATTTGGATGTGTTGGTTACAAGGAATGAAGACAACACCGTTCATATAGAAGTCTTCAGAAAATACCCAGAATACAACACCTTACTCCATGCATCCAGCTTTCATCCACCACATATCACTAAAAATATTCCCAAGTCTCAATTCATTAAGATGAGATGTATTTGTTCAGAGGAAAATACCTTTCAGGTTTTTCATAAAGATTTGTCCAATAGGTTCCAAGAAAGGGGTTACAGCATGGGTTATGTACATACAGCAAGCAATCATTCTGCAAATCTAGACAGAGAAGACCTTCTTAAATACAAAAAAAAAAAATCACAAAACAAAAATAACAATGTACGATTCATCACTACATATGGCAGGAATACCAATAGAGTCATTAATGCCATCAGACAACACTGGAATATTCTCTTAGCTGAGAATGTTTTGTCACAACATTTATCTGAGACCTGCATGTTCTCATTTAGAAAGGGGAAAAATCTTGGATCTTATTTCAACCACTATAAACACCATCATGATCACATTAATCATAACATGACCCAAACCTTAATCTCTGGAGACAAGCTTGTGAGCTGCATGCCATGTGGACATTGCAGCCATTGCAAACATGTGCTAAAAACCAATTAATTCTCCAGTAGCAACTGCAGTATTATATTTGACATTATGTTCTTAACAAATTGCAGCATGGATTGGATCATTTACATGGCTTCTTGCAGTTGTCATGCATTCTACATAGGACAAACATCCAGACATCTTAAATTACGCATTTCTGAACACCTCAGTGATGTCAAATGCAAGAGAATGAGCAATGCTCTTTATAAACATACTCTTAAACATACCGCAGCAAAGTTTAATTTTACCATCATTGATAAAATAACAGGTGACAGATCTAATAAATCTGGATGGCATAGCAAATTAAATGCAAAAGAGAAAAAATGGATTGTGAAATTAGGTGGACTTTTCCAGCCTGGTCTTAATGAATATTTATGATTTAGTACATTAATGAATATTCATGAGCTCACCAATGAAATTTGTGGCTAATTATTTCCAAATGTATAAAAGAACTTCAAGATGGTTTTGGTATTTACACTGATGAAGGCTAGGTTAACACCATAGCCGAAACCGGTCTGTTTATTCTTGTGTTTTTTTTATTTTAACAACTAATTAAATTAGTTTACACAGCTCACAGTTGCTGGCTTTTGCTTTTTGTTCAAAGATTTTGGCCCCATTTGCAGCCAGTACACATCTCAGAGCCTGACTTTAGCAGTCCTGCAGATGTCATCCACCTTACAAGTACCTGTTGCCAAGCCTGAACCATGTCAGGCCACTGGTACATGTGGTAAATGCTTACCATAATGGTCCATAAAAGTTGTTAGATAGAGGTTTGAACCTCACTCCTGGCAAATGTAAATGTGCAATTAGGGTTAAATTATTTTTGGGATCTCTCACCCACTACATTACCCAATGTCAGTATTTACAAGGGCTGGTGATGTTCCTCACCTTAGAAGTACCTTGGGATAGCATTCATCCAATAAGCTCTGTGGCACATGTGATAAATGTGATGCACTGTAGTAACAATGCATAGTTAAGTGGTGGTTTGAATCACAGTACTGGCAAGTGTGTGTGTGTCTGTCAACAGTATCCTATGTGGAGGTTGCTGTGATTGTGTAATGGCAGGATGCATAGTGGGGTGGGTTTAGCTCAATTATTATACTGAGGACCTACTATATGTCACAATGTTGATGTCAAACAACAGAGAGGCTGGTGTAGACAAGCCATAGCCCTACATGTGACATTATGGATCTGTGAACAATATAGGCAACCCTTGTATTACTCAGAGAACACTCTCCACCCATGGCTCATACAAAAACACACTTGGCTAGGCAGCAACCACTATATTGGTATTTCCCTGCATATTGCCCACAAATAGTAATCATGGTATGATTGCAGTGGACTACATGTCTGCTGACAACAACACTGCCACTGACATCAGAAAGTACTATGATATGTAACATCTCCTGACTATATGTTATCCAGCAAGTAAAAGGACATGGCACCCTGTCCATCCCTACAATAGGGAAATAAATGCTTAAAGTGGTCCTTTTGCTATGTTCTCCACTGGACACCTGCAACAACTGTAGTGTCTGCAAATATAACCCACAAAGGGAATACCATGCCTTATACACATGCCCTGTATGGACAGATGCCACTAACTCCACTAAATACCTGTATCATGCTGTCAATGTAGGTGCAAGCACGATTTCAGTGCCATAGCCAGGTCTCCCTAAATTAGGTCAGGAATGCTACATCAGAAGATAACAATCTGTACTCACAACATGCCCCAAAGACCTCAAGTACACATCCACATGTCAAAGAACATGCGTGTGGGACATGTGCACAACTCAGACACTGTCCATGTTATGGAATACAGCTCACATACAGGGGAAGCAGTACACATCACTGGCCACCCACAATAGTAACCCAGATGAGTGGATGATGAATACGATACCCACCTGTGGGGACCACTCCAGGGATTACACCACTGAGCCACACTGGAGACCATTGTCATGTGGCCTGATGCCAAGATATTCCTGTTGCCTAGCCTTGTACAGCTGTCAGGCCCATCCACCTACTACACACCTGTGAAGCAATGAACCTATGCATCTCAGTACTGGCAAGTGTGTGTGTGTGTGTGTGTGTGTGTGTGTGTGTGTGTGTGTGTGTGTGTGTGTGTGTGTGTGTGTGTGTGTGTGTGTGTGTGTGTGTGTGTGTGTGTGTGTGTGTGTGTGTGTGTGTGTGTGTGTGTGTGTGGAGATTAATGATTTTGAAGCCATTCACAATCACTACACATCACATTTACCTACTTTAGCACACCTGCTGATGTCATTCACCTTGACATAACCCTTTGGCCATGTATCAGCTTTGTGGCACTTGTGATAACTGCCGAATACTGTAGGGTAACAAACTAGTTAGGTAGGGGTTCTTATCTTGATCCTGCCCACTGCGATGATGTGTGTGTCTTCATTGACACCTGCTTTTGTGGACATTCACATGTACTACACTTCCCTTACCCCTTCTTTAGCACTGCTGCTGATGTCACTCACCTTCAAAGACACCTTTGGACAACTCTTCAACATGTAAGCTCCATGGCGCATGCAATAACTGCATAACACTGTAATAGCAATACATAGTAAGGTAGGAGATTGAGTCTCAGTATTGGTAAGTGTGTGTGTCATCAGTATTCTGTGAGTGTGTACTGAAAGGCTACATTGCATTGTGGGTTTTGCTACATAATTATATTGAGGACCTATATGTCCCATTTTCCACATTACAAGGCCAACAGTTTTCAAATACTGTAGAGGTTGTTGTAGACAATCCTTAGCCATGTGCAATTACTATGTGACAGTATGGAGTAGTAAAGAATATAGGCAATGGTCATAATACACTGATACCACTCTCCACCCACCAGATCATACACAAACACAATGGTCTCTCTCTCTCTCTCTCTCTCCCTCTCTGATGGATGTGGAAAAGTACATCTTTTTTGCATAGGCAAGAGCTTGAGTTTTGTAAGGAATACTCATGATCAGCTGATGGCCTGTGTATGAATTGCAGTCTCCCACTTGCTAACTGCATGTGGAACAGATGTGGTATCATTCCTTTAGCCAATTGCATGAAAACACACTCCTATAACTAAGCACTTCATGTGGGTGTTGGCCCTTTTCCTTCACTGTGAGCAGGACGTCATGTGGGTGTTTGACAAACAGCATCACAGAGGGTAGTTGGAAATACCTCTTACAACACGCACTGTGGAGACAGGCCAACAAAATGGAGGGGGATATTTCAGACAGAATGTAAGTATTGATGTTCTACATTTGAAGTAATGTTGGTTTAACAGGATTTTTGTGGATATGGCTGTTCTACATGATTTAAAGTATGGCATGACAGTGTTATGTGGTTGAGGAAATTCTCACCTGTTGGGCTATCTGCAGACTGTCCAGAGTTTGTAGTCTTACATGTGTTGTGTTACTCACATATTTCCTATCTTTAGATATGCAGTAGCATACTCTGATGATTGCAGTCAGTACATGGTGACATCCATGTGAGCTACTGACTTCATATCCCTCAGAAGTGATATGTCATAGCAAACCCTGTGGAAATTTCTCAGATTATCACGGCAATATGTTAATATTGGCACTGTGTTTGTTCCTCTATCCCCCAAGTCTGTCATCCTTTGTCCATATGTCATTCAGTAAGAAGTGCATATGTACAGTACATTATTTACTGACATCATACCTGGTAACAAGCCAGTAAGATATCAGAGTGCTAGATATGTTATGTATAGTTGGCCTCATATTAGAGAACAAAACCTGGACATTCTGTTGTAGTGTGTACAGTAGTGAGGTCTTTGACAGAGTGTCTATTGTGAATATGTTACTTGTCCTGTGTACAGACTGTGGTAGTTGTCATTGTCCTTGGCCCTGTTCTATCTGATGTTGCATGCTGCTCCAGTTTATGGTACCCTATCAGCATACATGTTTGTAGGGCTAGACTAACACATGTTCCATACCACAGTCAGGTATCAGACTACACTGTATATTGGCCCAGTATATGTAAAGTTACTGTGTGAGTGGCTCATATGAGGGTGGCACTGTTCACACAGTATATATACTGTAATATTACTTAGGCTTACCATAATGCAACTGTGACTGTGTTCAGATTGGTTGTGGATATGCACTTTCGCACTGGTGTCTGTTACTCCATGCTGTTAAATGTTTGTAGTGCCTGCTATATTTGCAAGTGCATTTATATTCCCCCATAGGAAACTTGGGTCAGTGTTGCAGCAGTCTGCTTGTAGTTTAAACAGTGCTTTGTGACATGCCAAGCAGCTCAGTGTATGTACCTAGTGTGATGTTATGTCCAGATGTTTGTCAGGTGAACTGTTGCATGGCCACCATAACTGTTGTGTATGTCCGAAAAGGTAGTGAGAAGGTGTAAAGATGTTTGTCAATAAGTAGTGTGAAGTATGTGGGCTTGTGTCATCTGTTCCACTGGTGAATAAATGTTAGGACAGACATGAGTGTGCGAATGCATCAACTGTGTGAGCTTAACTATTCCACTACTTTTGTGGTATCCCCATTTACATGGCTGTAAACTTCCACTTTGTCAGGCTTGGTCCACACATCTTGCACTAAGGAGTTCTGTGTATACTTCTGCAGTGACAGGATTGTGTCAGACTGTCCACATTTATTGGTCATAGCTCTCTGCAGTATTCCACAGGATCATTACTGTGATTTGTGTGGTACTTCACTATGATGATCTTATGATGTCTGTCAGTAAGTGATGGTGTACATGTCAGGATCAGAAGTGACTTCCCACACACTGTGTCCATTAACACAACCCCTGTTACTGTTGTAACATTCCAATTTTATACCTGCAATACTTACATGACATCCCCTTGCACTAAGAGGTTGTGACTGTTGGTGCTGAGGTATGACTCCATTACAATGTTATGGTCATACGAATATATATATATATATATATATATATATATATATATATATATATATATATATATATATATATACACATTAATCAATATACAGATATATATAAATATGCATATAAATATATATGTGTATGCACATGTATACATATATCTACATATGTGTGTGTGTGTGTGTATATATATATATATATATATATATATATATATATATATATATATATATATATATATATATACATATCCTTGTTATGTGTAGACATGACTGTTTTATATACCTTCCCAGATGTATCACACCATATTTATCTGATATGTGCATATTTATATATAACGACATACTTGACTCAACACTAATATCACTAACAAGTACTAAACAATTGTAGAAGTCAAAGCAGTTGCTCAATATTATTCAACATGTGTACTGACAGATATATTGGAAAAAACAACAATTATTGTCACAGCTGTGATGGCTTGGTGGTTAACTACTGTGACTATAGTGTACAGGGTCCTGGGTTCAAGGGCTGTTTATTTTGTTGCTAGGCAGAACAAAAGATGTTGGATAGAGAGTAGCTAAGGCAGTTTTGAGCAGCTTTAAACGTGTTTCCACAGGTTTGCCCGAAGGTAAGTGGTGATAACGTACAGTTAAACAAAAAGGAGCTTACACCATGTAGGGTTCATTTACCAGTGGGCAACTCTGCTTAGCATTTACATTTAAGCAATGGTTATAACTGTTAAGCACATATTTGCCTTGGTAACCAGAGATCACATTCCAGTCTGATAAAATTGTAGGGTAATGACATCTTTAATAAGTGTATTTAATTCCATGTACATAACATGCTTCTATGTGCTGTCATTACAGTAGCAAAGGGTGGGAGTTTACTGTCTGGGACACATGAGTATATATGGCTAGTACAACAATCCGTTCCTTTTGTATGTGTTTCACACATGGGTAGTATCCCAGGTTATATGCAGTCACACTTGCATGTATTGTATCATTACGTTACTACTGTTATCAGTGCTTTCTCAAGTAAGAGTAGATTGCAGATTGTAATACTGGAACCATACACCCCTGAATGCAAAGCTGGACTCTGAGTACTGACTATCATGTTCTTAATGTGTGAGCTGTGTGTTATTAAGTACTTGCTACTGGATATTGATCTGATATGTGGATATTAACTGTAGAATACTATGTGTATAAGACATGTCATTGAGGTCTGCTGTCATGTAGTAATGGCATACCTATCAGTGTCAGACGTCTGTCTGTCTGTCAAAACATTAATCCTAATGCATAACTAGACTACCACAGTCAACAAATCAAGCTTGGGCACAGTCTCCAACCCAGACACTGGCCATGTTATGTAATATATGTTGGATACATGTCAATTGGAGTACCTCACTGGTTGTCTGCAAGAGACAACCAGATGATTGGATGCTGCATTTAACTGTAACCCTGAGAATCATTCATGTGGCAGCAGTTGATAGATGGCCTGCTGACAAATGTCAGGTGGCATGGTACCACAGTACCCACATCCCCTACTCTACTCATTTCTCCATGGACAATATCCTGGTACACACCTAGGAACACCTGCACCTATAGACCTCAGTACTGACAAATGTTTATGTGTGCATTGCTGAGAAAAGCAGTGTCTGTGTGTTTGTAAACCTACAGTTGATAGTACCCTTAGGACCTTCTCACACACTGCACCCCCTCATAGCCATAGTTAGAAATGGCTGATGCTGTAATGCACATTAAATGTACCTTGTCACACTCTTCACCCTATGGGCTACCTGGAGCTTGCAGTACAAGCACACCACTGTTGTACAAATGGGTAGATAGGCATGGATGACCCTCAGAGTCCTGGCAACTGTGTGTATGTGTGCAAGTGTGTATATTTGTAGGATACAGCATTCTGAGGCGACATTCTCCAAATACAATACAACTGACCATACAGTATAATGCATACTGATGTTTCTGACATTACGGGACCCATGACAAACCATCACCCTACTATCCCTGTGGCATGAGCAATAAATGTATATACCTATAGTAGCACTGATGAGATAGACAAGGGGTGGTATTGCAGTCCTGGTCAATGCGTGATTGTGGGTATGTCAAAGTATTATCATGGGTCTCAGTGAGTAAAATATCCAATGTGGGGTGTGGGTGCTGGGTATACTGTCTTTACATGGTACTTGCAGTACATGCCCCAAGGTCCACTGTATAAGGACCAATGTCATCATCAAACATACAGGTAATTGAGTACACTATCCAGCCAAATGATGCATGCGCTGTGTGCAAATTATCTGTAACAGAATGGACTCACTGACAAGGTAGTTAGCACTGATAAACCCAGGTCTCTCAGATGTGTCTATGCCTGTTATGTATTTGTCAATCTGTATATGACAGTATAGCATACTATGTATTGCCCACTAACACCCAGTATATCCCCATTATCATACTGTACAAGACCTGCTGATGTTCCTCACTTTTCAAGAGACTCAGGACACACCTCATCCTAAAAGCTCCCGAAAAACACAAACAGGAAACCAAGAACGAAAACACAAAGCAGGCACCTTGGAGTCGATAGTCCAAACTTCTGGTACAATGTACTCTTAAACGCGGTGTTTGAGAAAATTGTATTCCAATGGTAAAAATTTTTACCATTGGAATACAACTTTCTCAAACACCACGTTTAAGAGTACATTGTACCAGAAGTTTGGACTATCGACTCCAAGGTGCCTGCTTTGTGTTTTCATCCTAAAAGCTGTTTGGTGTGTGCAATTAAAGCCAAATACATTAGTAGCAATAAGTAACTAGGTAGGGGTTCTACTCTCAGTGTTGCCAAGTAAGTGTGTGTGTATGTGAAGGGATCTAGTTCAGTTTGCAGAATATACATGTCCCAAAAGGTCATCTATCTGAGAAATGACTGGCAAATGCTAACATTTCAAAGGAATCATGTCATGGAAATTCATCCCATCAAAACTAGTAGTAGATGTATAAATGCTCTCTTCCCCACTGTATAGCTGTACAGTGATACTGTAGTTGGTATATATAGTTGGCTGTCAATGTTGTGGACACAGCCACCCTCATTGGGGTTATTTTTGTTTATATACCCATGCTTAGTCTGCTGTAATACTGTACAGTGTATGTTAACAGGTTAGGTAGTTGCCACTCACACTATGTGCGGCTCTACACCACCCACACCCTTGAAAGTGTAGGGCTGTGCCACCCACATAAGCATGCCTATGTTTACCAATGCTGGGATTGCACTACATTTGGGAAGGGGACATATACCCTGCCAGTACCATCGTCGATGACATTAAAGTCGCAGACTGATTATTTACTGATGTGATGATTTTCCTAGTATGTCTTGGTGGAATTACATAGGCTAAAATGGGTTCACTGCATAATTAAGTACATCCATGTGTACAGTATTCTCTGTGTATTGCATCAACACCAAAGCCTGTGCATGTGTGTTTGTTATACACAAACATGTGGTGTGTGCACCCCAGTACACTTACCATTGTCCAATGTAGAAGGGCTGCTGACATCAGCCACCATTCACTCACCTGTATACACCCCTCACACCTAACAGCCATGTGGCACATGCAGTAACTGCTATACAGACCTGTTACTTGTGTTCAGCTGTAACCAGGATATGACGCAGTCAATGTGTCACCACAGTGCCATACCCCTTGTTGGAAACAACAGCAGACCAAGATCCTGCTGACACATAAACACCTACAACACAAACTGAATACCTTAAGAAGACCACTGTCAGTCAGTGTTAATAACAGCTATAATGCATCATGGCTGACCAGCTGCACATCCTGACATGCAAGCATTAAACTTTCCTGCTGAAAACATGTTACACAGCATTACATTGCTGCACCTTAGTACATTCACCCTATGCATCAGAACCATATTAGCCTGTCCCTACATCGATGGTATGGATGACAGGGATGTGGCACAGGTATCATCATATGCACAGGGTGTGTTGTGGGTTTGCCAGAGACCTAGGCTGAGCCATTTCGTTGACATTATGTATGTGTGTTATGGGGTTTCATTATTAATTGGGCTGTGCAGATGTGGTGTGTGTAGGTATGGATGTGCCCTAGCTGTGTTGGTGATATGTGTGTGTGTGTGTGTGTGTGTGTGTGTGTGTGTGTGTGTGTGTGTGTGTGTGCGTGTGTGTGCGTGTGTGTATGTGTGTGTGTTTGTGTGTGTATGCACACAGTTCAGCCCTATACAGGGGTTTGTTGGACAGCTGCAGACTGTGCATGGCAGGGGGTGCAGTTCACCATCTCCAGCCACAGACATGAGAACTGTTCCTGCCAGGGGTTCCACGGGCACTACCATGTACAAGGCCAGATAAGCTACTCTCCCCTGATGATGACACATGTCCTCTGGATCCGGGTCTATGTATGGACCAGCCAGAGCCCTGTGCACGTGGCCTGCTGTGTTGAGGTGTGGACAGCACCCCCTACAGTGCTGGTGCTGTTACTACCAAGACGGGAGCAGTTCTGACTCGTTGCACATCCACGTAGACTTCCACCTGTTGGTGTTGCCGACCTACGTCCAAGTAGCTGTCGCCCTACTCCCACAATATGCCCTAACACAGACATTGCATGCTTGTGGATTCCCACCATCTGACCCAACCATTTATCCAGGGCCTCTGTGAAATAACGGTGAGCACCTGCAAGATCATGGATGTTGTCAATAACAGTAGAATGATTAGTCATTTGGAGCCTCAGAACCTGTCTGGTATAATGTTCCATATGTGCCCGTGCCTCCATGATGGCCTGTAACATGCGTCTGTTGACATCTGCTGTGGCACTTCTGCCAGGGACATGATGACCAGCAGCCCTCCTACGAGCACCGCTGTACATCTGCCTGTGTGGTACCTTGCCGGTAATCTGGCTACGGCTGCTGTGTATGGGCATACTTGCCATAGTCCCCACACTCACCTCTCCCATGCCATAACCTGCCAACTGTCCCTCATCTATGGCCACTGGTGATGGGCTATATATAGGCAATGTGACTGTGTACAGGAATGGGGTGGATAACAGTGGCATGTCAATCGATGGCGCAGCTTCAGCCCCTGACAACCTCACCTGTGCCTCACCATACCTATCATCATTGTCAGAGTCTGTATGGACACTAACATCAGTTTGCCTGCAGGAGGGACTCTGACCCACCTCTCCACCAGTGAGGGGAAAACAGAAAACATACTTTAAGATTTGTATGTCATTGCTTACCTCTACACACATGTATACTTACACAGACATACACACACACACACACACACACACACACACACACACACACACACACACACACACACACACACACACACACACACACACACACACTTACAAGTGAGGTGGCACAAAGATATTACACAGACCTCTCATTACCCAACTATCAACATGCATGACATACGGCACTCAACAGCATGCACTGCAGCTATACTCAATCCCTCTTACAAACATTATGCATCTCTGTGATGCATGCATTCTGTTAGTAGGTGATGCCCCTTTCCCTGGAACAGACTGCACCCATGTACACCATATTGCCATGTACTGTGCACCATACCTCACAAGTGTACACACCATTACATAATGTGTATATGTGTGGCAGTTATGTTTGCTCTGTTGCTCACAGCCCCTATGTGTTTGTCTGACACATAACTGGGTTGATATGAGGACAGATGTCAATAGTGAATGCCTAAGGTCCGATTTGCAGATCTGTTCATCAGCAGTGCATGCATGAGCAATAAAAAGCAATTACACTGATAACCTCCAAAGCTTATTGTGGCTATGAGGAGTGTACACACCTTTATTGACATGCCATCCTCTTCCCTGATATACCATGGGGCCACAATACTGCATATGTTAACATTACACACACCTGATATGTGACATATAACCTGTGCAATCAAATACAGTATCAAACAAATGTGTTAGTTGTGCAGATGTTGATTGGGATGCATACAATATGTGGGTTGCAGTTCTGTGCACACCCTTAACATGATGGTTTGTTGCTGCACCTGTTAAGTGAACTAAAACAGTCACTATTCCTGGAATGTCTAGCATGGCCAATTTTCACTTGCCATTATTTGGTCACTTAGCCCTACAAATATCCCCCAACTCTGCCAGATTGCAAGGTCAGCCAATGTGCACAGTCCTTGGAGGTCACTCAGTGCCTTCACTATTGCTGTGGAGTCAGGGTTATGTCTGGCGCAATGCATGACCTTGACTGTGTTCAGATACAACCATTCTTATCGAGCTTTGTATGTATGCTTCAGTTCACTGTTGTGTTTTAGGATGACACGCCTACTCATCCTCAGCATTTTTACAGATGCTTGACAACTATGGGCCACACATGAGTGTCATTTTCCAGTGTTCCAAACTCAGAGCACCATATCTACCGGCTGAGTTCCTGCTAATGAACAGCAAACCTTCAGGTGTACACTGGCACCAGCAAGGTACAGATGTGTATGGTGGGCCTGAGGTAGAGTGAGGTGTTGCTTGTGCAGTACATGTATCTTTATTAATACTGTCGTAGGTTTCAGCCTTGGTCTCAGTACACCATTACACATTGCAACACATGCCTTTTGGAGACTTGATGTTATGCATATGCTACCTGTAGAGAGCCTTGGATGATGTCTCCTGTGGAACAACTCTTCCTTTTGATTACCCTAACCCATAGGCCACACTTATGCAGAGTCCAGGTAATTGACACAGTTACTGCACAGGCAGTACTTGGCTAGACATTCCTGCAAGCTCCCAGTGTTGCTGCATGTGTCTGGGCAACCTCTGTGACCAGTTTGCAACATATGCTGTCATCTGTCTTGGATAGGCATCTGTTTATTTTCTACACTAATGGTGTCCCATACTTCATCGTCACATACATGCTTGTCTGCACTGTTTGCCATGGTATATGCAATGGCAAGGTAAGGCTACATCTCCCACTTCTGAGTGCTACCTTTTGGATATGGGATCCATTCCATGGTTTGTAAGATGTTTGCAAGCCATGGCTGCCTCTGTTGCAGGTGAGTGGGCAAATATCATGGACATACTTCTTAGACAGCAGACCATTACTTAGTGTGAAATTGAGGACCCGTACTTGATGGAAGGTGCAAACTCAAGATGAGTAAATGCTGCAGTACCTCAAAGGCTGCTTCCACGGTATGTTATTTGGAGTGTGTGCACACATATGCTTCCATTGTTTGTTAAGGTATGTATTCCAGATATTGTTGTCCTAACATAGGATTCCATCTTACACATTCATTGCTCATGTTCAGATCACATTACAGGTTGTAGAAGTTGTGAAATGCTGTATTGTGATATACTGTTGCGTAGATCTGTAACAGTTGCCATTGTAATACTGGTATATACACTCACTGTTGTAGCCACTGTATAAGGGTAATGTTTCAGACATGTCCCTACTGTAGGCCATGTTTCCCACCATTATGTTCATCTCTGTCCACACATCTCGCACTATTGTGTGGGTAGCACCCACCTCCATGATGATATCTTCTAGTTCTTGACTTTGCTAACAGGAGGGTGCCCCAAGGCTGGTGAGGAGCTCCTCCACATGTGTCAGTGGGGGCTGGATGGCATGACCCCCACCTGTGGCTAGCTGGTTGATCATAACTGCAGCAGCATGCTGAGGGGCATGGTGGATGAGGTCAGTGCAACGATGTCGCACCTTCTCATAACTGCAGTTGTGCAGGCCAACATCGTTTACCTTGTGGACAAGCTCGTTCCACAGGCCAGTCCTGTCCTGCAGATCATGGGCCATAAGCCCAAAGAGCGTTCCATGGTGATACACCAGGAAGTTGATCAGAATGTTGTTCTTTTGTGGGGTTAACGTCAGCAATAGCTCTCTTGACATGGTACCTGCAAGACATAAACAGTTAAAAAGGTCTGAGGACCTCATACTGCAAGGATATCATAGCTAGTAATTGACATCTCTCCCTCCCCACAACATCTGCATAACTAATCTGAACACACACATCAATGGCTATGTTTACACCAAACCTTCTGTTGGGACATATATCCTATTGTGCAGCAAATACTGAAATGTGTTGCTGTTCATGTTCCATGTTGAAACACTATCATTGGTTGCCTGCTGCATAATCTGCTTGCCATTGCAATGGCCACTGTGGTTCCATATATGCATGTGTTCTGTTTGCTATGCAACTGTTCCAAATCTGGTGTTTTGGGTTACTGGGAATATGTATGCATGCTGTTTTAACTAATCCTGGATCGTGTTGACTATTACTACTGACATATGTTCTAAAACTGCAACACAATAGCACTTTTGGAAAGACTGTTCCCAACAGAACCACCTCTCCCACCTCATCTGGCCATGACACCAGGCACAGCACGTCTGGGACCCAACCCGTGACCTTGTCATCTGCTGGTCCTGCACTACCTTCAGGTGGAATCACCTCAGGGGTTGGGGCCTGTACCCCTGGGAGCACACACAGACTGGATTCTGTAACCTGAAGTCAGGTCCAGGGTCTGGTGCATAGGGAGCTCTGCAGAGAACTGTGGGATCTACTACACTACCTCGACACCCTCATGACACATGTAGAGGTTCAGCCTGCCCATCCTGCTCAGCCCCCAGCACAGCCACCTTCAGGGCTGTGAAGTGCAGTGGTGACTGCCTATGGGTGTGGATCTCAGGTCCACTGTTTCCATTTGGGGGCTCAAGGGCTTCTAATTTCCAAACACCCCTCCTTGTCCAAGGTTTCTATCCACCACATGTGTTATATACAGCCCCTGTATGCTGTCTTGTCTGTCATGTGTGTCTTCCAAACCAAACTATCCCCCCCCCATATATACCTACTATCCTTCCCTAACTTCCCACTCTCACCTTAACACAGAAAGGGCAATCTGTTACCAACACAAATGTCACACCATACATGACTGTCTGTTTTGCACCCACTTACAACTGCTTATGGGTGTCTTAATCACTCTGTATCTAACAGCCCTTGTTCTGGCCAGTAAATACATTATCAGCCCTTGCAAGTGTGTAACCCAGGTCCCTGCACACCATAGCCACTTCAATTTACCAGTAAGCCATCTGAGCTGCAGATATGTGTAATGTGTTCTCAAACATATCATGCAGCACAGTCATTCAACAGTAGGGAAATATATATATATATATATATATATATATATATATATATATATATATATATATATATATATATATATATATATATATATATATATATATATATATATATATATATATATATATATATATATATATATATATATATATATATATATATATATGTGTGTGTGTATTTATATATATATATATATATATATATATATATATATATATATATATATATATATAGATATATATATATATATATATATATATATATATAGATATAGAGTGCCTTCATACATCAGGTCCACACTCTGAACCTCCTTCCTCAGCTGCTGCACTATTCTGCCTTGCTACAACACAGAGCGTCACATGTGGACACAACCTAAAATTAGGGCGGATATATAAGGACAGATCATAGATAGGCCTATTACAAATCTATGAAGTTTATGCATGATACATTTCACATTATCATGGCTGTTCTGAAGGTGATGAGGGTCTGACACTCATGTGTCTATCATGACTTCATTACTTCCACCTTCAGCTATTTACCAGACTAATATACATGTTTGGAGGAACAGAACAAACATTATC
>NC_056734.1:298373415-298395915 GCF_019279795.1 Protopterus annectens | reverse complement strand
ACATTCAAGGATTAGTAATAACAGCATGCATAGATATTGAAATTAATCCAAAACACAAGATTTAGAACAGTTGCATAGCAAACAGAACACATGCATCTATGGAACCACAGTGGCCATTACAATGGCATGCAGGTTACATTGAAAGCAACATGCCACCAATGATAGTATTTCAACATGGAACATTAATAGAAACACATTTCAATATTTATTGAACAATAGGACATATGTCCCAACAGTAGGTTTGGTGTAAACATACCCATTGAATTGTGTATTTAGATTATTGCTGCAGATATGGTGGGGGGGGTGTCAATTAACAACTTATATATTCCTGTAGTTCTCACAACTTTAATGCTCATTGCTCTAATCAGTAAGGTACAGGTATTATTACACTACCCTATGGCCTTGGTTTGGCCAGTGGTATGTTTGTAAACAAGTGTATACTTCAACTGTCTTATTGCTAAATTCTACATCTCTTACCTTGTATGCCTGTGGAGGGAATGTTTGTTAACAATACCTGACTGCTTCTACACATATTCCCAGATTCTGAGTTAATATTATGCACATACCTCTCAGTCTCTTATTGCACACACTCTGGTCAAAGCTTGACAACATATGGGTGGAAATGGGGCATATTATGAATATTGCCCTCATAAACTTGGAGGGTTGATAGAGTGACAGGATTTGTTTTCATATACATTTTCTGAAGGTTTTGAGGTCTGAAAATCAAATGTATGTCATTATCTGCTGACTACAAATCTGAGATCATCCCACTGATTTGCCATGGGGACAGGGGAACAGGCAGAAAATATGAGCCAGTTATCTGGAGATTCTGAAAGTATGTGTACAGTTGAGAGGTATGATTATGCATACAGCTTACTACCACTCCCAGGATTCAAACCATGGCTGTGTCTGCTAAAACCGCCACAATTTAAGTCACTGTACAGTGTGATATTTGGATATTGCTGTCTATCAATTCAGTGTTTTCTGTCTAAGTCTCTCGTGGTTGTACAATCTGACCTTATACACACATTCCTAGACATTTTTATTATTTTGCACAGTGTGGGTAACAGTGGTTAATACATTACTATTTAGAGAGTGCAACACTAAAAATGCCATACAATACCAGACTAAACTCTACAAGTCCAGGATTTCAATCTTTATTGGCAGGCACAGTTTTCTTATCTGACAAACCTATGGAGGGAATGTTTGTTAACACTACCTGAATGTTTCCACACATAAAATCGGATTCCGAGTTAATATTATCCACATACCTCTCAATTTGTTAATGCATACACTCTGGTCTTAGCTTAACAACATGGGGGTAGAAATGGGACATATTTTGAATATTGCTCTCATAAACTTTTGGTGAGTTGCTAGAGTGACAGGTTTGTTTTCATATACATTTTCTGAAGGATCTGAGGTCTGAAAATCAGATGTATGTCATTATTTGCTGCCTAAAATTCTGAGATCATCCCACTGAATTGCCAGGGGAGCAGAGTAACAGGCAGAAAATATGAGCCAATTATCTGGACATTCTGAACAAATATGTACAGTTGAGAGGCATGATTATGCATACAGCTTACTACCACTCCCAAGATTCAAACCATGGCTGTGTCTGCTAAAATACAACAATTTAAGTCACAATAGAGTGTGCTATTTGGAAATTGCTATCTAGCTCTTCGCTGTTTTCTGTCTAAGTCTCCCTCGGTTGTACAATCTGACCTTGTGATTACAACAGTCTTATACAGACATTCCTAGACATTTTTATTATGTAGAAGAGCGTGTGTAACAGTGGTTGATACAACATTACTATTCAGAGAATGCAGCACTAGAAATTCCATATGATACCAAAGTAAACACAACCAGTCCAGGATTTAGAGGTTTATTACCAGACAGTTACAATTTTATTTAAATACGACCTATAGGGAACTATTACTCTCATATTGTCAATTTTATTCAGTACAACCCATACAGAAAACAGTTTTTATAAGGGTAGTTGACTTTCTACTACTTTTATATTATTTTGGTATGGCTACTACAAGCAAGATTGTTACTCACCAGACTCACAATGCAAACTTTGCAGCTTACTCGCATGGGCTTCCTGATTTACAGCCCGTTCAGCTGCAGCTTTAAGAGAAATATAGAAATATTTAGTCATAGCTGTCCATAATATACACATGCTAGACAGTATTAAACAGTTACTTGTATGAGTACTTACTGCTGGGACATCACCCCTCTGCCTAGATTCTTGGATCCACTGATCCAAGAGCTCCCTCTTCCTCCGTTTAAAGTCAGCATAGCGGTGCCTGACCTGCTCACCTGTCCAAGGGATACCAGTGGCACTGGTGAGGTCACGGGCAAAATGGTCCCAAGCTTCCATTTTATATTGGGAGCCCTGGTACTGGCCCTGCAGCAGTCTCTCATCATGTTTTTTTTACCAGGAGACCTACCATGACCTTGGACTCCTGGATACCCCAGTGCTGCACCCAGAAGCACAATCCCTTTCCAGTTCCAGTCATGGTGCCTACAGTGGGATGCTGCAACCAGTTATGAGCTGTGTTCCTGCCTATGGGGTTTAAATACAGCTGATTCCCTGCCCTTTGCCATGATTGGGCAGTTTTGAATATGCTGAGCTAAGCTAAGCTATGAGCAAACCTGCTTAGTTAAGGTTGGCATTGCTTAAAGGGGCAGGTTCAGCACTGCCTACCAGTGGGAAAATCCATTTAGCTGGGCCACTCATTGCTTAGCAGTCATATTTACACAATGCTTATACCTAGTAAGCAGTGCTGTGCAATGCTTACCATTGCTTATTTTTCACTTTATAGACTATCTGCTGCATGGTATTGATTCATCATTCATTACATATTATAAATTTGTTTACTGTCCCTGACATCCTCCAATGTGTTTTCATTACATTTATTCATGTGTGACTATACTGTATGGGGCACTTGTGTTTATATTGGGATTTCACAGCTTTATTACACTGACACCTCACATCTGGACCTAATGCAGTACTCTGGTTGACAAATATATGTTATTTGGTAGGTAATACAAAAAAAAATATTTACAGACAGCTGTCACATTTAAAATGTGAATTGGCTACACTGAGGATCAAACTGGGAATGACTGTTTGCAAAGCATATGCTCTAATCACTACACTATTGCAATACCATTTATTTTGGATGGCTCTTGCTATTTAACTTCTTGTGCTGTTTAAGCTGGACTAAGTGTAACTAAGCAACAGGATCACCCGTGCAGCTACGCTTAAACTTTATCGCATTTAGAAAAAAAAAAGTTTTGTTGTGTTATTTTAGTTATGCCCTTCAGAATATCCCTGCTAATGCTAAACCTGTTATTTTATCGGCTTTTTGCTTCATGGTGGGAATACCTTTCAAACTCGTGGAGCAAAAACTGTGAACAAACCCTAAAATGATGGCGGGGCAAATAGGGACAGATTTTAAATACTGCTCTTACAAACTTTTAGACAGTTGATGACAGATCTTGCATTAGCATGGATTTTCTGAAAGATGTGGAGTCTTTTAAACTTAAATGTTTATCATTATTTAATGACTTCAATCCTCAGCTATTTTCCAGACAGGTACAGATTTTAGTAGGAACATACCAAAATATGGGACAAATCTGTCAACATTCTCTAAAAATCTGTAAAGTTGAGAGGTTTCCTGACATGTTGGGGGTGTTATGAGCATTCTCACTCATTTTAATCACTGAAAGGCAATTCTGGAGTGCAGCGGCATGTGTATTGTGAGAGCTCTGCTCTCAGACACACCCCCCTGTGCTTGTGCACAAAAGAATGAAGAGATATTCCCTTTTGCTGTGGTGAACTGTCCAATAAATAATCCACAAACCAAAAGACAGCTGGTTCACCCAGGCTAACACTGTGCTAAAAAGCAAATAAACTGTCTGTGCAATCCAGTAATAAACATTCTGTTAAAATCCAGGTATTCTGGATTTTAACAGAAATATTATTACTGGATTGCACCAACAGTTTATTTGCTTTTTAGCACAGTGTTAGCCTGGGTGAACCAGCTGTCTTTTGGTTTGTGCACTTGTACACGGCTCCGTGTTAGTTTAAGAGCACAGTCAGCACGCCTTCATGAATATGCAAGGCGCATTGCCGTGCTGGGTAGGAGCAGTCCCTGCCATGTAGGATTAACTTATTCCTGCACGGCTGCTTGCTGAATCCCAGGGCCAATGTTAGTTGTGCTATGCATACCTTACAACTGTCCAGAATATTGCAGAATGTACACATCATAAAACTTTAACACAATATTGCTGCATTCTTCATAAATAACTCCCATCTGCACATCATAATCTGTCTGGGCTCCCCTGCCTCTGACAGATAAGTGATGTCCCCCCCCCAAAAAAAAACTGACCATTCATTAGAGACATGGGTACATCTATAGATAATGACAATAATGACCTATCATTTGACCACCATGTGACCATTGTTGTTAAATAATCATTTTATATAGCCAGACTCTTCACCAATGTTATATCTCCTAGATCCAAGGAAACTATCTCTCTACTTTTCTTATCAGACAAATACTTGAGAATAATGCCCCACTGGTATGTAATTATGTTACTCATCAGCAAAACATATAGTACCCTAAACACCTGGTTAAGAAATGTTGACCTCAACCGTAACATAAATAGATACCTGTCAAAGAGAATACCTCTTTCATGAAAAAAAATCTCTTTGGATACAAAGCATAGTAGCTCCTAACTCCTTTTAAACATAACCTTAGGGTTACCACCTGTCCCACTTTGCAAGGGGCAGTCCCTCTTTGGGCAGTTGTGTCCTGCAAAAAAATTGTAAAAAATGGTAAATGTCCTGAGATTTTTAGGACAAAATTATTTCCTATATTTTATGTAATAGTTGCATAAAACAGTTATTCTGTTTCTGAAACACCTAAATATTATAAGAAACAGAGTAAGCAACTAAACTGCTACAAGAATAAGCTTTTATTTAGGCAAAAAAGTGAACTTCTGCCCTTTGTACTGGCCGTGGGTATGTTTCGGCCTGCAAAATCTGACGTTTGTACCAAAAATGTCCCACTTTGTGCATCTGAAAAGGTGGCATCCCTACATAACCTGGATGACTAGATGAGAAATATTAAGTACATCCTGGGCTGGCCCCTCAAGCCCTTAAGGAAAAGAGTACAAAACTGTTCACAAGTAGTTCATTGCATTGATTATGGCTATGTTCTATGTCTTGGCAATTTCATTGAGTGCCTAGAATACAAATGATCCACTGGATCAATAGCTTAGTTTTAACCTATGGACATATGAATTCAAGGGTTCCACCTAGTTTGGAAACCAAGACTATGATGCTATACCATGTGTTGGTGGATTTCTGGATGATCCTCAAAAGGAGCATCTTCCTTATTTCTTCTTTGACTGTCTTCCTTTGGTATACTGGGATCCTGTACTGTTACAGATTGTTTTCTCTGAGGCTGTTTTCTATGTGTTGCTGGATTAGTGTAGTCATATCAGGAAATTCTGACTAAACCACCTTGTTCTGGGAACTCCTGTACCTCTTACTTCTGAGATTTGAATAGTGTATTAAACATCAAGACCGTGGTGCTAATAATGGTTTCCTTCTTCTTCTTGGATTTCAACTTCCAAACTCACCTTAGCTGTCTGTGCTTGCCTGCAGGTCTTTAGCATATTGACATGGTATATCTGTTCAGGACTTCTCTTTCCTACGTGTCTGATTTTGTAATTTATGTAATTTAATTTCTCTATGACCTCAAAAGATCCCTGCCACATAGCAAAACACTTGTTTTTTGTCAGAAGAGGCTAAGACTAACACTAGCACTTGGCCACTACTCTGGAACTTTCTTTTTCTAGCTTTTATTTTATAATTAATTTTAATAGCTATGGACCTGGCAGCATGCAGAACACATGGATACATCATCTTTCTAATAAGACCCACAACACACAATGGAGATCCCACTCAGAGCTAGTCAGTTGCTCATCTCAGAGAAGACAATCATCACTGTTAGATCTATCTGTGTAGTGCAATAAAACCCTGATGACAGCCCTGGTGACCCAGTTTTGGTTAGTGGCATGGGTGGCTGACAAACCAAGCAGGAGGAGGATGAGAGTGAATGTTTACAGCTGCCTCACCTGTCCTGGGGGAAGTGACATGACTCTGGCTTATCACTTTAGTGACACATTGCAAAAGCATAGAGCATTAAATCCATGGAGCATGAGCCCATGGTCATATGCTGCCATATTATATATGCAAATTTACCAGGTGTGGAGGGAATCAGCTTGCAGAAGCAAGGTCACTGTGACATTTGGTAACAAATGGAATGCAATGAGTCACTGTGATATACTTAGGCACTCCACAGGAAATGGTTATGCCTTTCCATAGGACAATCGGGCTATCCCACTACTTTCAACCTAACTGTTGCCATTGGGAATTGGATGAGCTGGGCAGGAGACAATGTGCCATAAGATGAGCTCCTGGAGAAAAAAGAATGCCAATAACTCTTGCCATTTTTCTAAACACTGTCCTAAAAAGTTATATCCAGCTGCAGACCCAAATATTTTGTTACCACCCCCCACCTCCACAGAGCAACACTAACTCGAGGTCCCTCAAGTTAGCTTGATTACTGGAAATATCATTAGTATCTTGGAGTAGAAATGGAGCTGTATCTGTTCCAAAGACTCTCTCTAGGTTCTTAAATATATAAGATGCATAGTAACTTACAGTTGCAGATCAATGTGTTTCTCTTCTCACCTTCTCTAAGATACCCTTCACCCAAACCTTCTTTTCAAAATTCTCTGATACCTATTAAAATAATAGAATAGGAAGTGGACAGTCTTCCCTTGCCCTTCTTCTCACACTAATCTCTTTTTACAGCTGCTCTTGTCTGAAACTCTAAGGTTTTGGCTTCAATAGATATTTAACCTTCATCCCTTGGACCTGTATCACAGCCATAAATCCCTCAGAAACTTCATCATGAACCCCCAATAAATCATATTCAAAACCTTAAAGTTGTCAAATAAAACTACCACTTTACCTTGTGGGTTTGGCATAATGTTTAAGGACTTTGTCTCATAGACACTAGGTACAGGCCATAATTCTGATCTTAACTTACTGTCGAGGATCTATGAACCTACTTCAATTTTTGCCTCCAGCAAATTCAGCAATGGTTACCAGTGATGTTCCAAACTCCTTCTTTCAAAATTTATGCATGGATCTAAGCAACAGCTTGGTTCCCACCATTTCTTTACTTTCTGCAAAAATGCTTAACTAAGTTTTGGAACTGGCACTTGTGAGAGATATGGTTCCATAGTTTACATGATTTTCCCTCCCTTCCATCCTTCCTTCCTTCCTTCCGTCCTTCCTTCCTTCCTTCCTTCCTTCCTTCCTTCCTTTCCCTTTTTGTAGCACTACCAGAGTAGCCATTTTTATTAATTTCTCCAAATCTTTTTGGGTTTCTAATACCATGATGGAAATTGACCCCATTCCAAGCCAAAGTATGATTAAAGTTCATGAAATGTTATTGTTTCAATCTTTAATGTCAACCAGAAGTGCTCTTTGCAGTACCTGCCATGTGCCCAGTAATGACTCCTGCAATTCGCACAGTTACATGTATCAGTAACATATCTAAATGCAATTGTTGATTCTTTTTTAGAAGACCCATTGCTCCTACTACTATTGGAACTGCCTGGTTATCTTTTTTCCAGTTGCTCATGCTTCTGCCTGCAAATCCTGATATTTTATGACTTTGTGTCTCTCTGAATAGAAGACACTGTAGTCACTGGTTGTAGTGATTTCAGTGATTAATGCTGTTTTGTCTTCTTTTCATGGACCACTCTATCTGGTTTTCTCACATCTATCTTTTGAACTGTTGTTAATGGGTGATCCCATGTGATGTAGACTTCATCATTTTCTGTGACACTTTGTGGCTTATGTTTCCTGTGTTTTTCAGCTACTTCACTATTATAATGTTTGCACAATCCCCAGTGCAAAAGTCTTGCCACCTTATTATGCCTTTCAGTATATAGTCATTCTACCATTAGTATACCACAGCCAGCAATAAGGTGGGCAACTGTTTCCAATTCTGATTTACAAAAATTACATTTGTCTGTTTCTCCCACTTGTTCAATAGTCTTTGTAAATCAACGTGTACATAGTCCACTATCTTGGGCAGCCAATATTAACCTTTCATCCTTTGGTTTGAACACGCCTCTGCTTAACCATTCCAGCATTCAATCCTGATTATCATGAGGTTGTTCCAGAAGTTTTCTATACTTGCAACTATATTTATGCATTTTCCACATTTCTTGCCCTCTTATTTGATCCTTCAATTTATATTCTTTCTTTTGTTTTTTGGCACATTCAGTTGCTGCCTGATTTTTATGTACTTCTGGTTTGGTTTCCATTCCTGCCTGACACCAATATGAATCTGCTAGACTAAAAAGGGAAGTCATCTTAGATTTATTCTCTTCATGTTTCAAAAATGTAACTATGTTTGGGTCTTGTGACATCCGCAGATTTGTGTGTAGTCCCATGTTTGCAGTTCTATACATGAAATCCATTTCAAAGAAACCCATACCTCCTTCAGAACATGGGATATATGACCTTGTTATGTATCAATTTGTATAAATTATTTAATGAGAATGAAGCATCCTTCTTGTTTTCCTGTCTAATCTATCCAACACCTTTTGGGGCCAATCAGTCACTCCAAAACTGTAAGTTAGGACAGGAAGAGCAAACTGGTTTATAGCTTGAACTTTGTTCTTAGATGTCAAAGCTGTTTTCAGGATTAATTTAAGTCTTTGAAAATATTGCTTACTGAGTTTTATTCACATTTGTTCATGTTTATTGTTGATCCTTCATCAATTCCCAAATATTTATGCACTCCCTCTTGCTCACATTTTTTATATCACATTCTTGCCCCAAATTGATGTTTTCTTGGTGCTGCAGCTTTCCTGCTTTAAAGGTTTCTTTTGCACATTTATCAAGACCAAATAACATTTTTATAGCATCTGAAAAAGTTTTGACTACTAGCAGTTGTACTTTCAGTTCCTCATCTGATGAGCTATACAGTCTTAAATAATCAACAAAGAATCTAAATATGGCACGGATAGACTACAAAAAAGCATTTAACAGTATCCTACATCCATGGATAAAATAGTGCTTAAAATGTAGAAGATACCCCCTAAACTGATAAACTACATCACGGCAACCATGAAACAGTGGCAAACCACTTTTCAGTTAAGCCATGATAAAGGGCAAATTATTATTCCAGGGATAAAAATAAAAAGGGGGTATTCCATGGTGACTCTCTGTCACCAGTGCTCTTTTGCCTGCCCTTAACTCATTAAGATCTCCGCTTAACAGATTAGGTCATGACAATAACTGGTCTCCCAAAAGGCATCAATGTATAAAGACTTCTCATCTTCTCTTTGTTGCTGATTTAAAACTGTATAGCTCATCAGATACCTATTTCTAGGAGGTCTTTTTCAAAGTGTCATAAATCTCTCACTTGGGCAAGAGATATACAAAGACTGGGGTTTCAGGAGAACATTCAAAAGTCTTGTTTAATGCTTTCACTCAGAATTGTTTTCCCAGCGTATCTTCTAGATACCTCAGTTTAAAGAACATTTCTTCCACAGGAAAAGGTTGATCTGTATCTAGATCTATTCCTGAATTTTCCACTTCAGCAAAAGTCTCAGCAAGGGAATTACTCCAGATACTAGATATCATGACATCTATGATTCTCATGATTTTTCTAGCAAGACTCCACATGCTAAATATTTAATGGTGCCTAAAGTTAGTAATGTCCTAGCATCATCAAACATTAGCTTTCTAGGTTCTAGTTTTGGGAGATTTGAGGAGGGAAATTCTTTGGCAGCGAGACCATTTATTTCTGAATCTAGGTCTCACATTTTCCCTTCTTGCTTTAGCACAGTCTGTAACAAAAATAACTCAGTAAGGTAAGTTTAGAAATATTACTGAAATTGTATAATGATTTAATAGCTGGGCACAACAAAGGACATTATAACATATTTATACCTTGACAGGCTTCCCAAGTATAAATCTGCTATGTCTGAAGGTGTGACTTCCTATTCCTAGGCCACCTTGAAAGTTGTTTTGTGGAATCACTGTTCTGATTTTCATGCTGAAATGTTAAGCAGTATAGCTGCTGAGCTAACCAAGATGTTATACTTTAGTGTTGCAGCAATCTATCCCCAAAAATGTATTATTATTTTGAGTATCTCAAAAATGTATAATACTTTTTCAAGCATCTCTTTCTAGCCAGCTGTTCAAAAGCAATTTTTAGAGGTTTAAGAGTTTCAGTGATATGTGAGTCTGCAGTGAAGGAATGGAACAGCTTCATAGAGGCTCTATATTGTTTTTCTTGATGTAGTATTACTTGCTGTCATCTTGATCCAAAATTGTGGTCATTCATATGCTCATAGGTTCATAGGTGTGTGCTAGGCTAATGGACCTGGAGCCTTTACAAGCCTAGCCCAAATAAATGCCCAGGCGCCATGCCACCCGATGTTAGTTCACAGTGCGTCAAACTAGTAGGGCAACTGGAGTGATCCCTATGGTGAACTTTCTGTTACCCATCCACTCGTTGAGAATTCTCTTGAAGAGGACTACCAGGGTGCTCTGCTTGACATGGATGGGAAGCTTTTTCCAGAGTATGGGCAGTCTCTGGGTTAAGAATCTGTCCCTCCAATATGTTCTGTTGATTGTGGTAATGAGGTTGTGATCTCTGGAGTGTATGGCACAGGGTGATTAGGATTTCTTTAGGTGTAGCATTTCAAGTAGGGCTGGTTCGGACATGACTTTTCTAAGTCAATCAGAGGTCACCTCTACGTAGATGATAAGAGACTGAGAATAGCTGAAGTTTCATGAGTCCGTCCAAGTAGGACATGTTTTTAAGGCCTAGGATCCTTTTTTGTGAGGTACTTTTGTGGTGTCTCCAGCTGTTGTAGGTGTCTGGTTAGGTACATGCCAACTGGGGCATTATATTTAATAACTGGTCTAATGAGAGATGAGTAGAGAGGGATGATGACCTCTTTCTTCCTGGATGCGAAACCTTTGGTTATAAGATGTACCACATATAAGGACTTTCTGATCACAGTGGAAATGTGGTGGTCGAATGTGAGGTTGCTGTTGACCTAGGTGCCCAGATCTCTTATGGCCCATTCAGTGATCAGTGGGCTCCCATCAATGTGGTAATTAGTGGGAAATGATTTTTCACAAAGGGAATGATAATGCATTTTTTGTCATTAAGCTTAAAGCCATGATTCCAACACCAGTTATTGGTCTCAGTGAGTCCCTTTTGTAGGATGTAAGCATCACTTAGGGAGTTAATAATGACTCCTAGCTTGCAGTCATCAGTGAACTTGGTCAGCCAGAGTCCCTCTGTTTTGGCCTGGACTTCCAAAAAATAGACGCCAAACAGGAGAGGGCCGAGGACTGAGCCCTGTGGGACTCCACTCATGACTGGTCAACAGTCTGACTTGGAGTCCACAACTTTCATTCTGTGGGTCCTGTCTGTGAGCCAGTTTGCAACCCACCTAGTGATACAAGGATTAATTCCTAGTTTGTTGAATTTATCAATGATACCAGAGTGGGTAATGGTATCAAAGGCCTTGGCTAGGTCGAGGTAGGCTGTATGCACTGCCTTACCTTCATCCACACCCTTGGTGACTGCTTCAAAGAAGTCAACCAGGTTCAACAGGCAGGATCTCCCCTTGACAAAGCCAAAAAGCGTGGGGTCAAGAGTTTGGAGATTACCTATATCTTTGTTAAGCAGGTCCATGATGATGCACTCCATAGATTTACATACCAGACTCATCAGGCTAATAGGGCAATAGTCTCCTGGGTCTGTAGTCACTCCCCATTTATGGAGAGGGATGACTGTAGCAGTGAACCATTCATTAGAGACAAAGCCTGAGGTAAGGCTGTGATTGAACAAGGCACACAGGTATGGTGCTAATTTGTTTTGTAGCTCATGTAGAATGCAGCCAGGAACATTATCAGGTCCCATGGATGCTGGATTCTTGGCTTTGAACAATGCAGCTTATACCTATGCTGCATAAATGTTGGGTACCAGACTTTCTTCTGGTATTGTGATAGGGGCTTTGGGGGGATGACTAAAGTTAGCATGGAATCTGCTCGCCAGTATGTTGGCTATATCTGTTGGCTCAGTATTGGAGGTGCCATTGTGAAGTAAGTCAGAGCAAATCTGGGTTGGAGGTTCATAATATAGCTACAAAAGGCTTTGTGGTTATTTTTGGTGTCAGATGCAATTCTGCCTTCATAGCTGGCTTTAGAGGATTTGATGAGGGATCTCAAAATTTTGTTGAGGCTGATAAGGGAGTTTTTCCAGTCTTGTGACTTCACTTTTTCTGCTACAGTTTCTTCCTTCTGTTGTAGAGTATACTGATGGTTGGGGCCACCAGATTGGCTTCCTTTTTGGAGGAGATTGTATTGGTTCTATTTGGTATGGCACGTTCCATTCATTTGTGTACATGCTCATACAGTGCATTTGGTGTATGATTTGGCAGTCATGCAGCTATTTTCCATTGGCATGGGTGCTGAGATGTTAGCCACCTTTAGTTTTAGGAGCCCAAAGTCAGCTTTGCAGAAGTTTATCAGGGTGGTCACATTTGCGGGGGTGTAGGTGAGATGGTGATTTCCATGGTGATCAGTTTGTGGTAGGACTTAACCAGGGAGGAATTGATTATAGGTGTGGAGCAATGGTCTCCCATGTTGATAATAACCAGGGTGAAGATTTTGCTTTCTCTAGTGAGGGTCAGAATTGATGAATTCCAGGAAGCATTGGGCTGGTACATTGATACTTAAATAGTTTACCCAGTTGATGCAAGGGAAGTTGAATTCACCCAGTATTTAAGTATTGGGCTGGACCTTGATAGATTCCAGGGTGCTTAGGAATGTGGAGTGAGATTTGTTGTAATGGACCATAATTACTGACTATGGAACAGCCTGCTAACCTTGTATTTATAAAGCTAGTTAGAAGATATGGCAATTATCAATGCATCCTATTCCAATTATTTGTAGCTGCCTTGAATTACTTAAGAACAATTATTAAGGATTTCAGTTTCTATACAATGGTACCAATGACTGATTCTCCTTACAATGGTACCAATGACTGATCCTCCTTAAATATAAAAATAGTTGCATCTGCTGCATAACAGGGTTAATATAACAGATAACAGAGCGTGGTATGAAAAATCTTAATTTAGTAAATCAAGTTTTAAAAAAATGAAAAAAAAATTGTTATCTTTCCCATCCTGTATGGTTCATGTAAATATTTACCCATGCCCTTTTATGGACATTTTCAAAAATAAATGACACTCCCCAGGATTCAGCAAGCTCTGCACGCTGTGCAGGAATAGAGCATGAGCTGCTGCATGCAGTATGGCCGAAGAGCGACCCAGGAATGAGCTCCCAGGATGTGCACGAGCACTCCAACACTATTCCTGCACAGACACAGCTCCTGTATGCTAATTACTCCATTTGCAGGTAAAAACCATGCAAATGAGGTGAATTAGTGATCCAGGAAACAGGCAGTTATCTGTGAAGGAATAGTGTAACCTGCAGAAATGTATACAATTACTGACCGAATACATTTCTGCAAATTACAAAATGGAGGCATGACAGCTCCAAAGAAAGCATGTATTCAATGGAGTAGGCATGCCAATGGCCAAATATATGGTCCTTGGCATGGGAAATAGTTGCAAAATTATAGAAAATAACTTTTATTTTTTGGCCGATTTCGGCCGATAAGCGTAGGGCAGCGGTGCACAAACGGGATCGGCCCGAAAATAAAAAAAAGCTGGAAATAAGCTTTTAAAACAAAATCAGCATTCTGCCATAATAGTCAATGCCATGGAGAAGACAACAATACCATTGAATAGTGCATGCTAAGGGGAAGGCTGAGTGTCATTCTTGTAACCATGCATTAGCAGTCAGTTCTATGCAAATGAGGGGATTGATACAGAATCACAGATATCCTGTCAGTGTTAGTTAGCACCCAGCCGTGTAAGTGCAGCAAAACCATGGTCCAAGCCTAAGAGGTAGATGACCTCACACGGGGGAGTGCCACACATGCTGTAAGTTTATTGGAGCTCTGTGGCCCGTGTTTCCCCTTAGCAAAGCACAGCTAAGGAAGAGGGTGTATCTGAGGCTGCCTAGCAGTGTTTACATTGCCTAAACAGGTGCGCGTGCCATGCACCACGTTTTAAACAACCAAAAAAAAAAAACACAGGAAATAGCAACTCTGTTCACATCTGAGCACTGTGTATGGGCTGCGTGCCTTGGGGCTTAAACAGGAAGGCAATGGGAAGGAAAAAAGCAGTAGGAAGGCAATCAAGGAGAACTAGCATAGCTGGCAGGTGAAATGTGTCAGAATCAGCCAATTACACAGGCAGCAGCCCAGACCAGCACACCACAATAAACTATGCAAACACCTTTCACTCTGGTTTTTCCCACAAACTCTACACCACTGGTGTACACAGACAGGGAAATTTTACCAGACAAAACTAACAAAATTATAGGGGCTGCTGTCACTGTCATACATCAATATGTGGAAAAGGCTGAGGGTGGTGAGGATGAGAATGCTGATGACGAACCCACAGTGAGGAGAAGGAGAATAGCGTACAGACCCAGGGAAACCTACTAGGGGCTTCATGAGCTGGAGATAATGGAGCACTATAGGGTGGACAGGGACATCCTACAGCAAATTGTTGAGCTGTGCCAGCCAGGCCTCACACACAGAACCAACAGAGGGGAACCTATCCCAGTAGATACCAAGGTATGTGTTAGCTTAAGAATACTAGTCACAGGTACCTTCCAAAGGCCAACTGGGGATACCATGGGGATCTCACAGGCATCAGCATCCAGGGTACTCCACCAGTTCCTGGATGTCATGTCAGCACATACGAGTGAGCACATCTATTTCCTCAACAGCTGTGAGGTGTTGACCAGCAATATGCATCTCTTCCACCAAACAGCAGAATACCCTGAGGTAGTGGGTGCTATAGACTGCATGCACATACACATGAAAGCACCACCTGGTGAGTGGGGTAGGGTCTACATAAACCAAAAAAGCTTCCCCTCCATCAACTGCCAGGTTGTGTATGATGCCCAGGGCATTATAATGAATTTGTGTACTAGCAGCCCTGGAAGCTATCACAACTCCCACATCTGGCATATGACACAGCTGTACCAGAGATTTGCCAGTGGGGACATCCCATATGGCCACCTAGTGGGGGATGCTAGTTACGCACTGGAGCCATGGCTGATGACACCCATCAGAAATGCACACATACCAGAATAAGAACTCCATAATGAGGCACATGCACAAACGAGAATCATAATAGAGTGTGTGTTTGGAATGCTCAATTCATGGTTCCGGTGCGTGGACATATCCGGTGGAGCCTTGCTGTATTCTCCAGCTACATGTAAACACATTTTCATTTTATATGCCATGCTGCACAATATGATCCTGTGAAAACAGCTGCAGCAGGAACAGCACAGGGCAGGGCCACACAGTCCAAACCATTGCCAAGGCCAGCACAGGCACAGAGCGACATGGAGGAGGAACAACCTGAGCCTGCCCATGTAGGCAGAAGGAGGCATGACTGGTATGCCCAGGCTTGGCAAAGAGACAACACATAGCACATTCACTGACATGGTAGGAAGCCAGGGAATGACACCTCTCTCTGACTAGCACATGCAGTAAAAGGGATGCCAAATATGACACTACCTATGCTTTACCATGTATAAGGAGTGTACTATGTGCATCCAACATAGTCAGCCCTCCAGCACCATCCACAATACTGGCACAGCCACAAGTAACTCACTCTTCCTATCAGTTGCTGAATGGAGTAGTATGTTCCGCTAGTTGTATCTATGGTATGGATCTGAGCATGCAAGGAAATCGGGTGGCTGAATGGGATGGCAGCAGATAGTGGACAACTATATGTGCAGCATGGAATCCATAACAAATATCGGTGTCAACAAAGTAGCCAGTACTAGACAAGGTGACAAATCCCACTGCAGTACATGTGGTGGCCCAAATGTGTGCCCATAGGACACATACATGCATGTCATTGAGGTTCACATACCCAACAACAACCTCACCTAGCAGGACAGGTATAGATGATCATAAAGAAAGGCTGTGCTAAGGCCTCCAATTAATGGCAATGGATAACAGCCCCCCCCCCCAGACCTACACATACAGACTACAACGGGACAGGCAGTTGTATGCTAGTTCTGCAGGGTATGAAGTCTGAAATGTAATGTATGTCAATGAAACCTAAGATCTGTACTCTACTGATAAGCCTCTAGTCTGCATGATAGGTCAGAATGCAAAATGAAATGGAAGCCAACAGAGTACCTGAAATACCAGTACAGTCATAGCAAATGTTTACAGTTCAATACTATGTAGAAATTTAGTAACATGTACAAGTGGGGTTAATAACAGTGGAGCACAGACTACCTGAGCTGGCCCAATTCACAGGGTGGATTGTTGCATGTGTACAATATGCAGGGCTTTGTGCGTTAGGTTGTTGTGTGTTGTATATTGTGTGGAAGTGGTCAGCATGTAGGCATATAGGGTTGTGTCCCGATGGCCTATGGCCACTACTGTCAATGACAAGGCCATGTTCTGACAACTGCAGTGCCAACCACAATGCATCCCAGCAAGAACCAATTCAGCAGTCATCCATACTCATTGTCAGATGTCAATATCTGTCACCATTTGAAAGATAGGCATGCCATGAATGTAGACCCATACATACACAGAGTACACAGGTGGAAGTACTCTATACAGGGTACATAAAATGTAATTGTCAACTACACACACCTTTGGAATTGTTCATACAGGTTACCAGCACATTAGTTGTCTGTGTAGTATGGAACACTGATGTATTCTGGCCAGTCACTGACAGACCACAAAAGGCACAGTTATGAAGTAATGAGAGAATGCCTATGTCACTGCACAAGGCAGCATAAGGGGAATGTCCTGTGAATCAGCTGCAAGAAGCCTCCATATCATACATGCACTCAGCTCACCCCACCATCATCCACAGGTTTATCACAGGTCATATCCCTACTGTTGGGAATGAGTACAGCATGACCCCCACTTCTGTATGGGAATATCCACAGACTGCAGCATGCTGAAGAGGTGTCCTATGTCGGTGTGACCCTACTCCCTAGCTGGAAGCAGCACTCTGCCAGCATCCCGACCATTGGATTAATATGGACAGCAGCTATTGCCATTAACACCTCACGCACTTAGCCTGTCACCCCAGGGGAATCCAGTGGCTCACAGACTGGGACTGTTGGAGTGTCAGAATGCACTGGCCTGCTACACATGCCCTACAGTCCTCTGTCAAAGGCCTGTGCCTCACCCATACTGCCAATGTATGTTATCTCATGGGGTCCCAAATAGCAACATAACACAGTCCATAGAACACAAATGCAAGGCCACATCGACAAATACCAGTAGCATGCCCACCATGTCCTACTGCATGAAATGTGGACCAACCCCTAAATAACGCTGAGATGAAAGGACAACTATAGGGATACTTCGAAGATATAACTAGCATAATGTTAGGAAGAGCATAGAATAACAGAATGGGAGGATGTAGAAGCATGGACACCATGGAGTGTGTGAAGTCTGAAACTATGATGTGTGCCCATACTACCCCTGCCTGCAAACCCAGTAATGGGTGGCTACAAACATGCTCGTAAACCACAATGTGAAGCGGAACTGACCAGATATATGAGCCCTGCTTCTGAGTAACCTGGGTGAATCTGTACAGCTGAGAGGTATGGCCATGGCAGGATATAGCCATTCTGTTAAGTTGATAGATGTACAAGCAGGGGATCCTCAGCAAACACAGTACCAAGGTGCTGAACCATTTACACAGATCCGCCAGCAAGTGTCTGCAGCTACGACACCAGAATGGCATGAGTGTGCAAGAATATGTAGGTTGTAGACCACAATACTGAAAACAGTGTCATTCATCTTGTATTTCCCAGGAAATAACTGTGAGCAAATAAGTATATCTGTTGGTAGTTAATGACATAATACATCACAGTGTAAAACAGTACATGTCTGAATATCTGTGCTAAAACCAACCATGTAACACAAGCAGCACAGACAGCAATAGTTACAGTATCCCACTATCTGTCTCCCATTGTGACTCCCTATTGTCAACCTATCTACAGATATCCTGCAGAAACAGGTTGCTAGATGTAGGTGTAAAACACAAAATCCTCCACTGGAGTGCAACGTACCTGGAATGTAATCACACACTCAATACAGAAGGTTATGCTGGGCATGCTCCTACACTTAGAGAAATGAAGCCCATGTCTGACAACAAAATACAGAAGGTCGTGCTGGGCATGCTCCAACACATAGAGAAATGAAGCCAATGTCTGACAACAAAATACAGAAGGTTATGCTGGGCATGCTCCAACACTTAGAGAAATGAAGCCCATGTCTGACAACAACAGTGGAATACACATATCTGTCAGTTGCAGATGTCTGTGCACACAAACCACATTGCACACCATTCTTGCTTTGCACACACATTGGATAGGAATACTCACACATATCCAAGGCCAACACACTAAAAAATGTCAAGCATACACACACAGAGGTGTGGGGAAGAGAGAGGCAGACAGTGACAAAGAGATTGCCATCGTGAGTCCTGTCCCACCCACCACACATCCAATTGGCCAATATCACATGATGTGCCCAGATCAATCACTGTAGACATTTGCTTTTGGTAGCCCTCATCCCTGCAGTGTATTTAGTGTCTGTGATAACTGTGTAACATGATAGTACAAATCAGTATTCATCTAGCATTTGTACACCCAGTTCTGTCAAATATAAAGTTGTGTGTGACTGAGTGTTGTGTGTGTGTTCCCAGAGGAATGGTTTATGGCCCATTCACACACACTGCACTCCCCAGAGCCCATGTTAGCACTCATGTTGATGTCAGTCACCTTGAAATAACCCCCTGGCCAATTGTCAGCCCCATAATCTCCATGGCATGTGCGATAACTGTGTAATGCTGTAGTGTAATATACTAGGTAGGTAGGAGTTCTACTCTTAGACATGCTAACTCTGTGTGTGTCGAGATTAATGATTCTGAGGCCATTTACAGTCACTACACCTCCCAATGCTCTACTTTAGCAAGCCTGCTGATGTCAGTCATCTTGAAATGCCACTTTGGACAAGGATTAGCCCTATGAGTTCTGTAGTGCTTGAAATAACTGTGTAATGCTGTCGTGTCACATACTAGTCAGGTAGGAGTTCTAATCTCAGATATGGCAACTGTGAGACTCTGTTTGTGTGTGTAGAGATTAATGATTTTGAGAGCATTTACAATCACTACACCTCCCATTGCCCTACTTTGGCAAGCCTGCTGATATCAGTCACCTTGAAATATCCCTTTGGATAAGGGCTAACCTTGTAAGCTGTATGGCACACGTGATAACTGTCTAATGCTATAGTGTAACATCCTAATCAGGTGGAAGTTCTAATCCCCAGACATAACAACTGTGTGTGTGTGTGTGTGTGTGTGTGTGTGTGTGTGTGTGTGTGTGTGTGTGTGTGTGTGTAGAGATTAGTGATTCTAAGGCCATTCACAGTCACTACACCTCCCATTGCCCTACTTTAGCACTCCTGCTAATGTCAGACACCTTGAAATATCCCTTTGGATAAAGGCTAGACCTCTAAGCTCTGTGGTGTATGCCATAAATGAGGAACAATGTAGTAACAGTAACTACAAAGACATGGGTGTGAATTTCATCTGTGGCAAGTGTTTGTGTGTGGACGTATGTATGTGTGTACCTCAAAGACTTTGGCCCCATTTACAGTCAGTACACATCTCAGAGCATGACTGCAGCAGTCCTGCAGATATCATCCACCTTAGAAGTGCCTGTTGCCAACCCTAAACCATGTTAGGTCAGTGGTGCATGTGGTAAATGCATGATCATTCAGGATTGTTAGAGGTTTGAAGCAAACCCCTGGCAAACATAAATGTGTGATTAAAGTAAAATTATTTTTCAGATCTGTCACCCACTACATCACCCAATGCCAGTATTTACAAGGGCTGGTGATGTTCCCCACCTTAGAACTACCTTGGGACTACATACATCGAATATGTTCCATGAGACATGCGATAAATGTGGTACACTGTAATAGCAATGCATAGCTATGTAGGGGTTTGCATCTCAGTACTGGCAGGTTTGTGCGTCTGTCATTAATATCCTGTGTGGTGGTTGCTGTGATTGTGTAATAACATGATGCATTGTGGGATGGGTTTGCTAATTTATTATATTGAGGACCTACTATATGTCAACAATGTCCACCTTACAAGGACAACAGATGTCAAACACCAGAAAGGCTGGTGTAGACAGTCCATAACCCTACATGTGGCATTATGGATCAGTGAACAATATAGGCAACCCTTGTATTACTCAGAGAACAGTCTCCACCCATGTCTCATACACAAACACACTGGGCTAGGCAGCAACCACTATATTGGTAGTTCCCTGCATATTGCCTCACAGATAGTAACCATGGTGAGATTGCAGTAAATTACATGCCTGTTGACCACAACAGTGCCATTGACATCAGAAAGTACTGTGATGTGTAACATCGCCTGACTGAGTCTTTGTTATCCAGCAAGTAAAATGACATGGCACCCTGTTCCATCCCTACAGTAGGCAAATAAATGCTTACAGTGGTCCTTTTGCTATGTTCCCCACTGGATGCCTGCAACAACTGTAGAGTCTGAAAATGTAACCCACAAAGGGAATACCATGCCTTATACACATGCCCTGTATGGATAGACACCACTAATTCCACTGAATACCTGGTCCATGCTGTCAGTGTAGGTGCAAGCATGACCTCAGTGCAATAGCCAGATCTCCCCAAATGAGGTCAGGAATGCTACATCAGAAGATACCAATCTGCCCACACAACATGCCCCAGAGACCTCAAGTACACGTCCACATGTCAAAGAACATGAGTGTGGGACATTTGCACAATGCAGACACTGTCCATGTTATGGAATATAGATCACGTACATAGGAAGCAGTGCACATCACTGGCCACCCACAATAGTAACCCAGATGAGTGGATGGTGAATACAATATCCACCTGTGAGAACTGCTCCCGGGACTACACTCCTGAGCCACACTGGAGACCATTGTAATGTGGCCTGATGCCAAGGTATTCCCTTTGCCTAGCCTTGTACAGCCATCAGGCCCATCCACCAACAATACACCTGCAAAGTAATGAACCTATGCATCTCGGTACTGGCAAGTGTGTGTGTGTGTGTGTGTGTGTGTGTGTGTGTGTGTGTGTGTGTGTGTGTGTGTGTGTGTGTGTGTGTGTGTGTAGAGATTAATGATTTTGAAGCCATTCACAATCACCACACCACCCATTGACCTACTTTAGCATGCCTGCTGATGTCATTCACCTTGAAATAACCTTTTGGCCATGTATCAGCCATATAACCTCTGTGGAGCTTATGATAACTGCGTAATACTGTCACAAACTAGTTAGGTAGGGGTTCTAATCTTGATTCTGCCAACTGTGATGATACATGTGTTTCCCTGACAGAGTGTGTGTGTGTCTCCATTGACACCTGCTTTTGTGGACATTCACATGTACTACACTTCCCTTATCCCTTCTTTAGCACTGTTGCTGATGCCATTCAACTTCAAAGATACGTTTGGATAGCTCTCTAACATATTAACTCTGTGGCATGTGCAATAACTGCATAACAATGTAATAGCAATACATAGGTAGGGGGTTGAAACTTAGTACTGGTAAGTGTGTGTTTGTGCGTGTGTCATCAGTATACTGTGTGGGTGTTGGGGTGAGTGTGTACTGACAGGATTTATTGCAGTGTGGGTTTTGCTACATCATTATATTGAGGACCTATATGTCCCATTGGCCACATTACAAGCCAACAGTTTCCAAACACTGTAGAGGCTGTTGTAGACAATCCTCAGCCATAAATGTGTACAGCCATGTGGAATTACTATGTGACAATATGGATTAGTAAACAATTTAGCAATTGTTATAATACCTGCTTTCTTACACCTTTCCTTTCTTACTTTGTCTCTGTCTCTATCTCTCTCTCTCTCTCTCTCTTCCCCTCCCTCTCTCTCCCTCTCTGGTGGATGTGGAAAAATACATCTGTTTTGCATAGGCAGCAGCTTGAGTTTGTAAGGAATGCACATGATCAGCTGATGGCCTGTGCACAAATTGCAGGCCCCACTTGCTGATTGCATGTGGAACAGCTGTTGTATCATTCCTATAGCCAATTGCATGGAAACACACTCCTATAACTAAGCACTTCATGTGGGTTTTGGCCCTTTTCCTTCACTCTGAGCAGGACTTCATGTGGGTGTTTGACAAACAACATCACAGAAGTTAG
>NC_056734.1:298355915-298368415 GCF_019279795.1 Protopterus annectens | reverse complement strand
TGCCTCTCCTATATGAGAAATGGCACTGTTGATCCAATATTGATCTCAAATATTCATTGGCCATGAGAATATTCCAATGTCTATTAATAATACCCTTGATAGCATTGGAATTTCTGCCAAAGGTAGTGACAAACTGGATGATATTCGTAGAACAATCCCTGGTTTGAGATTGATATTGTAACAAAGTGTTTCTCTCAATGTTATTAGTCCAATTCCAGGCATTAAGAATGTATTGATGTCTGTAACCCCTATTGGCAAACCTATGATAAAGATCCAAGCCATCCCTATCAAAATCACCCTGTGTCGAGCTCAGGCATTTGATACACATAAATTGGGACTTAGGGATGTTGCGGATGGTGTGGCCTGGGTGCATGCTGGAAGCATGCAACAAAGTGTTGTATTGAGGGTATTTGCGATAAGATCTCGTATTCAACGTATGATCTGTATTTCTGGTAATGGTAACATCCAAAAAATTGATGCTTTGAAGATCGTATGTTACCGTAAATTCAATTCCCCATACATTTTGATTGAGGTATTCGATGAATTCCTGTAAATACCTGACATCTGCCCACCACACCATTCAGCAATCATCCAAGTACCTGCGCCAAATGTCTATTTCCACCAGATAGATATTGTGTAGTGGATCATAAATCATGCATTCCTCAAAGAATGCCATGAACAAATCGGCATAAATGGGAGCAAAAGATGCTCCCATCGCCGTACCCTGCAATTGCCAATAGCATTGCCCTTGAAAATAAAAGACATTCTTATTGAGGACATGTTCCGTCATGCAAATAAGCAGTGTATTGAACCCAGGGGAGTATAGTGCAGCCCTGTCTAACCAATATTGTAGGGCCTGTAGGCCAGCCCAGTGTGGAATGCTAGTGTATAGGGTCTTAACATCCAATGAGCACATGAGCCAACCAGGCTCAAGTTGACAATCCTGTATGATCTGTAGAAATTGGGTCACATCCTGCAGTCTAGCCCTAACAAAACACAACAGTGGTTTGAGATATTGAGTAAGAAAGGCAGATAAAGGCTCCGTCAAGGACCCAATTCCTGATACAATCGGTCTGCCCGGAGGATTTGTAATGGACTTATGTATTTTTGGAAGTAAATACAAGATTTGCTTCTGAGGATCCTTGACAGTTAACTGAAAAACACAATTTTTGGTTATGATGCCCTCCTCAAGGGCAAGATTGAGAAAAGTGTCTATTTCCTGTTTAAAATGAGTTGTAGGATCATAGGCCATATACATATAACATCTTTTGTCATACAGTTGAGATTGGCCCTCATTCAAATATGAACTCATATCCATCGCAACCACGGCACCACCCTTATCAGCTGGAAGGATGGCAATATTTTGATTCTCCCTTAGCTCATTTAGAGCAGTAGTTTCCTATGTAGAAAGATTAGATCTCATTATGTCATATTCCCTATGCTCAAAGTGTAGGTCCCTAAGGACTGCTTGCATGAAACAGAAACATGTTTATGCATAGGTGGTTGAAAATCAGACTTAATGAATCTAAACTCATCAGTTCTTTGAGAGTCTCGATCTGCAAAAATCAATTTCAAATTCATGTTACGACAGAAGCTCATAACATCAGTGACAATGCTATATTCATTGCAAAAAAACCCTGGGATAAAACCTAAACCTTTACTGAGAAGTTGTAGATGCTGTACAGACAATGTTTCTTTGGACAAATTCAAAACATTTAGATTGACCCCCTGATTTAGGTTAGGAAGTTCTGGATCAATCCCTCGAGGGAATTGGGCATATTTGCCACTTTTGTGTTTGGCCCACCCTCGCCTGGGACCATGTCTAAAGGGATTGCTCTATTGGATTTTTTTCTATGTGGTGAATCCTTGTTACTGGAACTATCATAATCGGTACATGAAGAATCCTCCCCTGAGGTGCTGGCACTGGTTTGATCCCTATTTTTCAAAATGGACCGTGGTCTTTTTTTGTTAAAGTTATTACTGGGAACATTAGATGTAGAACCAGAACTGGTACCCATAAATCTCACTGTTCTCTGGGAGTCAAAAGGACGCCCCCTTTGGTAATCCATATAGTCTCTTGTAAACTTCTTTATTTTTCTATCTTTGGTAACTTTATCATGGTTTGTGAGTTCCTGTGATAATTTTTTAATAGAGTCTTGAAATGTAGATTGAGACTAAAATCTTTTGCAATCTAAACACATAGTTTTGACTTCCTGGAGGTTAGTATCAATCATACGCTCATAATATTGGGCCAGTATGTTGATAAAAAGCATGGACCCTTTCTGTAAGGCTTCACGCCACTCATTAGATAATCTGTCTTCTTGTCTGCCAACCAATGGTTGTAGCCGAATTCTGAGACCCCTAGGGGCTATATTTTTATGAAGATATGCCCGGAACAAACGTAGGTGCCATATGTTTGATTTTAGGTTTGATCTTAGGTTTTTAAGACCCTTGGAAAGGGAATTAAATGCCAATTCACAATTCATGGCTCTACAACACCCCACACCCACCAAAGTGTAGGGCTGTGCCACCCACACCAGCACAGCTATGTTTACCAATGCTGGGATTGCACTGCATTGGGGAAGGGGACATATACTCTGCCAGTACCATCGTCAATGACATTATAATAGCAGACTGATTATTTACTGATGTGATATTTTGCCTATTATGACTTACATAGGCTAAAATGGGTTCACTGCAAAATTAAGTACATCCATTTGAACAGTATTCTCTGTGTATTGCATCAACACCAAAGTGTGTGTGTGTGTGTGTGTGTGTGTGTGTGTGTGTGTGTGTGTGTGTGTGTGTGTGTGTGTGTGTGTGTGTGTGTGTGTGTGTGTGTATGTGTGTGTGTGTGTTATACACAAACATGTAATGTGTGCCACCCAGTACACTTATCATTGTCCACTGTAGAAGGGCTGCTGACATCAGCCACCATGCACTAACCTGTATACACCCCTCAGACATATCAGCCATTTGAGGCATGCAGTAACTGTTATACACACCTGTTACAAGTGTTCAGCTGTACTCAGGACTTGACACAGTCAATGTATCACCACAGTGCTATAGCCCTTGTAGGAAACAACAGCAGACCAACATCCTCCTGACACATATACACCTACAACACAAACTGAATACATTATGGAGACCACTCTCAGTCAGTGTTAATAACAGCTATAATGCATCATGGCTGGAAAGCTACACATCCTGACATGTAAGCATTAAACTTTATTGCTGAAAACATGTTACACAGCATTAGATTGCTCTACCTCAGTACATTCCCCCTGTGCATCAGACCTATATTTGTCTGTCCGTGCATCGATGGTATGGATGACAGGGATGTGGTACAGGTATCATTATATGTACAGGGTGTGCTGTGGGTTTGCCAGAGACCAAGGCTGAGCCGTTTGGTTGACATCATGTGTCTGTGTTAGGGGGGGTTGTTATTAATTGGGCTGTGCAGATGTGGTGTGTGTAGGTTTGGAGGTAACCTTAGCTGTGTTGGTGATATGTGTGTGTGTGTGTGTGTGTGTGTGTGTGTGTGTGTGTGTGTGTGTGTGTGTGTGTGTGTGTGTGTGTGTGTGTGTGTGTGTGTGTGAGTCTGTGTCTGTGCATGTATGAACACAGTTCGGCCATGTGTCTGCCCTATACAGCGGTTTGTTGGACAGCTGCAGACCATACATGGCAGGGTTGCAGTTCACCATCTCCGGCCACGGACCTGAGAACTGTGCCTGCCAGGGATTCCACGGGCACTACCAGGTACAACATCAGATATGGTACTCTCCCCTGATGATGACAAATGTCCGCTGGATCCGTGTCCCTGTTGGGACTGGCCAGGGTAATGTGCACATGGCCTGCTGTGTTGTGGTGTGGACAGCACCCCCCCTGCAGTGCTGGTGCTGTTACTGCCACTACGGGAGCAGCTATGACTTGTTGCATGTCCAAGTAGACCTCCAGCTGTTGGTGTTGCTGACCTATGTCCATGTGGCTCTCACCCTACTCCCACCACATGCTCTAACGCAGACATTGCACGGTCGAGGATTCCCACCATCTCACCCAACCATCTATCTAGAACCTCTGCAAATTAATGAAGGGTGCCTGTGAGATCACGGATGTTGTCAATAACTGCAGAATGAGTAGCCCTCTGGAGTCTCAGACCCTGTCTGGTATAATGTTCCATACATGTCTGTGCCTCTATGATGCCCCAAAACATGCGTCTGGTGACACCTGCTGTGGCACTTCTGCAAGGGGCATGATATCCAGCAGCCCTCCTATGAGCTCCTCTGTACATCTGCCTGTGTGGTACCTCACCAGTCATCAGGCTATGGCTGCTGTGTATAGACAAACTTGCCATAGTTACCACACTGTCCTATCCCATGCTGCCACCCGCCAACTGTCCCTCATCTATGGCCACTGGTGGTGGGGTATGTATAGGCAATGTGACTGTGTGCAGGAATGGGGTAGATAACAGTGGGATGTCAACTGATGGCACAGCTTCATCCCCTAACAACCCTGCCTGTGCCTCACCATACCTATCACCATTGTCAGAGTCTGTATGGACACTAACATCAGTTTGCCTGCAGGAGGGACTCTGAACCACCTCGCCACCTGTGAAAGGAAAACAAAAAATGTACTTTAAGACCTGTATGCCATTGCTTACCTCTACACACACACACACACACACACACACACACACACACACACACACACACACACACACACACACACACACACACGTACAGGTGAGTTGGCACAAAGATATTACACAGACCTCTCATTACCCAACTGTCAACATGCATGACATATTGCACTCAACAGCGTGCACTGCAGCTATACTCAATCCTTGTTACCAACATTATACATCTCTATGATGCATGCCTTGTGTTAGTAAGTGATGCCCCCTCTCCTGGAACAGATTACACCCATGTACACAGTATTGTTGTGCACCTGTTCAGCACCATGCCATGTACTGTGCACCATACCCCCCAAGTGTACACACCATTGCTGAATGTGTATATGTGTGGCAGTTATGTTTGCTCTGTTGCTCACAGCCCATATGTGTTTGTCTGACATATACCTGGGTTGCTATGAGGACAGATGTCAGTAGTGAATGACTGAAGTCGATTTGCAGATCTCATCATCAGCAGTGCATGTATGAGCAAAAAAATCCAATTATACTGACAACCTCCAAAGCTTACTGTGGCTATGAGGAGTATGCACATCCTTATTAACATGCCACCCTCTTCTCTGATATGCCATGGGGCCACAATACTGCATATGGTAACATTACACACACCTGATATGTGACATATGACCTGTGCAATCAAATGCCATATTAAACAAATGTGTTAGTTGTGAAGATGTTGATTTGAATGCATACAATATATGTGGATTGCATAAGTGTGCACACCCTTAACATGATGGTTTGTTGCAGCACTTGTTAAGTGAACTACAGCAGTCACTATTCCTGGAAGGTGAATACTAGAATGGCCCATCTTCACTTGCCATTATTTGGTCACTCTGCCCTACAAATGTCCCCCAACTCTGCCAGATTGCAAGGTCAGCTCATGTGCACAGCCATTGGAGGTCACACAGTGCCTTCACTATTGCTGTGGAGTCAGGGTTATGTCTGGCACAATGCATAACCTTCACTGTGTTCAGATACAGCTATTCTTAGTGAGCTTTGCATGTATGCTTCAGTTCACTGTTGTGTTTCAAGATGACACCCCTCCTCATCCTCAGCTTTTTTGCAGGTGCTTGACAACTATCGGCCACACATGAGGGTCATTTTGCAGTGTCCCAAATTCAGAACACCATGTCTACCGGCATAGTTCCTACTAATGAACAGCAAACCTTCAGGTGTACACTGGCACCAACAAGGTACAGATGGTGATCATGGGCCTGAGTTTGAGTGAGGTGTTGCTTGTGCAGCACATATATCTTTATTAATACTGTCTGTAGGTTTCAGCCTTGGTCTCGGTACACCATTACACATTGCAACACATATCTTTGGGAGACTTGATGTTATGCATATGCTACCTGTACAGAGCCTGGATGATGTCTTCTGTGGAACAACTCTTCCATCTGATTACCCTAATCCATAGGCCACAATTATGCAGAGTCCAGGTAATTGTCGACACAGGTACTGCACAGGCAGTACTTGCTCGACATTCTTGCAAGTCCGTCAATGTTGCTGCATGTGTCTGAGCAGCATCCATGACCAGTTTGCAACATATGTTGTCATCTGTCTTGGATGGGCATCTGTTTATTTTCTACATTAATGGTGTCCCATACCTCATCGTCACATACATGCTTGTCTGCACTGTTTGTCATGGATATGCAATGGCGAGGTAAGGCTATACATCTCCCACTACCGAGTGCTACCTTTTGGATATGGGATCCATTCCATGGTTTGTAAGATGTGTGCAAGCCATGGCTGCCTCTGTTGCAGGTGAGTGGGCAGATGTCATGGACATACCTCTTGGATAACAGACCATTACTTGGTGTGACATTGAGGACCCATACTTGATGGAAGGTGCATACTCAAGATGAGTGAATGCTGCAGTACCTCAAAAGCTGCTTCCACAATATGTTATTTGGAGTGTGTGCACACATATGCTTCCATTGTTTGTTAAGGTATGTATTCCCCATATTTGTTGTCCTAACATAGGATTCCATCTTACACATTCATTGCTCATGTTAGGATCACATTATAGGTTGTAGAAGTCATGGAATGTGGAATTGTGATATACCATTGTGTAGATCTGTAACAGTTGCCCTTGTAATTCTAGTATATATACTGTTGTAGTCACTGTATAAGGGTAATGTTTCAGACATGTCCCTTCTGTAGGCCATTTATCCCACTATTATGTTTATCTCTGTCCACACATCTAGCACTGGCAGGTTGTTAGTTATACTGCATGACTCTTACATACCCTTCAGATATGCCATCATGGTGACCACTGTGATGCAGTGCAGTTAACAGCAACAATAAGTGAACATGTACAGCATGCATTATGGCTAGGTGTGTTAAATATGAGCATGGCAAATGCCATGGCCATAACATGGCCGGTGTAATGGCAAATATGAACCAAAGACCTCCATACTCACGAGCTACAGGCTGCTGCCCCGGAGGTATATCAGAGGGACCTACATAGTTGTGCAAGAGATCTGATGTCAGTAGCCACACCAGTGGCATTGGTACAGGATGGGAGGAGCATTTCAGTACATCAACAGTACAAACCCACAGTACTACAGAGTATGCACATATGTTCATTACTACACTGCAGAGACAGACTATGTTATCTGACATATGCATTAAGATACTTTACAGATGAAGATGGATAAGCAAAAGTGGTCTACTAATGTGCCCTGAGGCCTTACCTGCAAGCTCTTCATCCATTATGTGGGTAGCACTCACCTCCACAATGCTATCCTCCAGTTCTTGACTTGGCCGGCAGGTGGCTGCCCAAAGGCTGGTGAGGAGCTCCTCAACATGTGTCAATGGGGGCTGGATGGCATGACCCCCACCTGTGGCTAGCTGGTCCCTCCTAACTGCAGCAGCACAAAAACGGGCATGGTGGATGAGGTAAGTGCAATGATGTCGCACCTGCTCATAACTGCAGTTATGCAGGCCAACATCATTTACCCTGTAGATGATCATGGGCCATATGCCCAAAGATGGTTCCATGCTGATGCACCATGAAGTTGATGAGGCTGATATTCTCCTGTGGAGTGAACACAGGCAGTTGCTCTCTTGACATGGTACCTGCAAGACATAAACAGAAACAAAGGTCTGAGGACCTCATACTGCAAGGATATAATAGTTGTTAATTGACATCTCTCCCCCCCACCATGGATATAATAGTTGTTAATTGACATCTCTCCCCCCCTACCATATCTGCAAAGATAATCTGTACACACACATCAGTGAGTATATTTACACCAAACCTACTGTTGGGACGTTTATCCTATTGTGCAACAAATATTGAAATGTGTTTCTATTCATGTTCTATGTTAAAACAATATCAATTGTGTCCCATTGCTATCAATGTTCATAGGTTCATAGGTTCATAGGTAAGAACTAGGCTATCTGCCCAAGAGCATTTATAAGCCCAGCCAGAATGTGTTGGCTTTTGCCACCCCCTTAGATTAGTTCTCTGTGCCTCTGTCTAGCAGAGCCATTAGTTACCTGCACCACTATCCAGCAGGGCCATTTGTTCCCTGTGCCACTGTCCAGCACAGCCAGTGCAGTGATGCCCGGGGTAAATTTTCTATTTCCCATCCACCCATCAAGGTTTCTCTTGAAGAGCGTTAGTGAGGAGCTCTGCCTGATGTAAATTGGAATCCTGTTCCAAAGCATGGGGAGTCTCTGGGATAGGAATCTATCCCTCCAGCATGTCTGATTTATCCTTGTGGTGAGGTTTATATCTCTAGAGCGTGTGTCTCTCTGGGATTTGTTTTTTTTTTTTTTTTGGTGGAGCATGTCCTTCAATTCTGGGTTGGACATGGCCTTGTATGTCAGGCAGAGATCACCTCTGAGTAAGCAGTATGCAACTGAGTACAGCTGAAGTTTCTTGAGTCGGGCTGCATAGGGCATCTGTCTGAGGCCAGTAATCCTCTTGGTGAGGTACTTTTGTGGTCTTTCCAGCTGTTGCAGGTGTCTTGTAAGGTACATCCCAAATGGGGTGTTGTATTCCATGATGGGTCTAATGACTGATGAGTAGAGAGGCACAATAACTTCTTTTGTTCTAGATACAAACCCTTTTGTGGTTAGGTGGGCCACACAGAAGGATTTTCTAACCACCTTGGCAATATGATTATCAAAGGAGAGATTACTATCTACTTGGGTCCCCAGATCCCTTATTACATTTTCTGTATTTAGGGGACTACCACCTATGTGGTAGTTCATGGGTACTTTGTTTTTTCCAAAGGGGATGACTATGCACTTTTTGACATTTAGCTTGAGGCCATGATTTTGACACCAAGTATCTGTCTCTTTGAGACCCATCTGGAGGGTGTCTGTATCAGACGGAGAATCAGTTATGGCCCCTAGTTTGCAGTTGTCTGTGAACTCGGTCAGCCATAGTCCTCCTATGCTTGCGTGTACCTCTGAGAAGTATATACCGAACAGGAGGGGTCCTAGGACTGAGTGCTGGGGGACACCACTTGTAACCAGTTTAGAGTCAGATGTAGAGCCTGCAACTCTCACCATGTGGGTTCTATCCATGAGCCAGTTGGCAACCCATCTTGTGATGTAGGGGTTTATGTTCAAGCTGGTGAGCTTGTCTATAGTACTAGAATGCAAAATGGTGTTGAAAGCCTTTGTGAGGTCTAGGTAGGCTGTGTGGACCTCCTTTCCCTCATCTAATGCCTTGGTAACTGTCACAAAGAAGTCCACCAGGTTTAGGAGGCATGATCTGCCCTTAACAAAACTTCCATTAACATGTAACTTGCATGCCATAGTAATGGCCACTGTGATTCCATATATGCATGTGTTCTGTTTGCCATACAGCTGTTCCAAATCTGGTGTTTTGGGTTTCTGGGAATATGTATGCATGCTGTTATATCTAATCCTGGATTGTGTTGACTATTACTACCCACATATGTTCTAAAACTGCAACACAATAGCACGTTTTGGAAGGCTGTTCCCAGCAGAACCACCTCTCTCGCTTCATCTGGCAATGGCACCAGGCCACAGCACATCTAGGACCCAACCTGGGACCTCATTATCTGCTGGTCCTGCACTACTTTCAGGTTGAACTACCTCAGGATATGGTGCCCCCCCCCCTTGGGAGCACGCACAGACAGTATCCTGTAACCTGAAATCAGGTTCAGGGTCTGGTGCATAGGGAGCTCTGCAGAGAATTGGTAGATCTGCTACACTACTTTGAGGCCCTCATGACACATGTAGAGGTTCAACCTGTCCCTCCTGCTCAGCCCCCAGCACAGCTACCTTCAAGGCCTTGAAGATGAAGTGGTGACTGCCCATGGGTGGGGACCTCAGTCCCACTGATCCATTTCTGGGGCTCATAGGCTTCCAATTTCTGAACACCCCTCCCCGTCCAAGGTGTTTACCCACCACATGTGTCATATACCACCCCTGCATGCTGTCTTATTTGTCTTGTCTGTCCTACGAACCAACCTACAGCCCCATATATACCTATTATCCTTCCCTAACATCCCACTCTCACCTTAACTCAAAAAAGGCAATCTGTTCCCAACACAAATGTCACACCATACAAAACGGTTAATTTTGCACCCATTTACAACTGCTTATGGGTGCCTTAATCACTCTGTATCCAACAGGCCTTGTTCTGACCAGCAAATATATTATCAGCCCTTGCAAGTGTGTAACCCAGCACCCTGCACACCATAGCCACGTCAATTTACCAGTAAGCCATCTGAGCTGCAGATATGTGTGAGGTGTTCTCAAACATGCCATGCAGGACAGTCATTCAACAGTAGGGGACATGTACGTGTATATATATATATATATATATATATATATATATATATATATATATATATATATATATATATACACACACACACACACACACACACACACACACATATATATATATATATATATATATATATATATATATATATATGTGTGTGTGTGTGTGTGTGTGTGTGTGTGTGTGTGTGTGTGTGTGTGTGTATGTGTGTGTTGGCATATCTGTACACATACATCTGTGTGTATGTATATATATATATATATATATATATATATATATATATATATATATATATATATATATATATATATATATATATATATAGATATATATATATATATATATATATATATATATAGTGCCTTCAGCCATCAGGTCCACACTCTGAACCTCCTTCCTCCACTGCTGCACTGCTCTGCCTTGCTACAAAACAGAGCATCACATGTGGGCAGAGCCTAACATTTGGGGGGTGATATATAGGGCAGATCGTAGATAAGCCTATTACAAATCCATGAAGTTTGTGCATGATACATTTCACATTAACATGACTGTTCTGAAGGTGGTGGGGTCTGACACTCATGTCTGTCATGACTTCATTACTTCCACCTTCAGCTATTGCCAGACTAATATACATATTTGGAGGAACAATGACCTACTGCCCACAGGTTTAATTTTTAGTATTATTTTTGTTTTTTACTATTATTTCTGTTTTTTGCTGTTTTTTTTTTTGTTTCTCTCTCTCTCTCGCTCTCTCCTACAGGGATCATGCTGGTTGTAATAGGTTGCAGCATGATTTTTGTAGATGATGCTCATGATCAGGTAATGGCGTCTGCACCAATTGCTGTTCCCCACTTGCTAATTGCATGCAGCCAGCTGTGTAGCACTTCCAATAGCCAATGACATAGCAACCCACTGCTATAAATGACTACTTCATGTGAGAGTTCTCCCTTTTCCTTTCCTGTATGGAAGACTCCTTCCTGTGTGTGGACAGCAGTGTTACAGACAGCAGGTAGCAATGCCTCTTACAACAGAACTTGTGGACACAGACCAAATACATGTTTGTATAAGGTTCCAGACCTATAGACAGTGTGAGTATTGCTGTTATATGCATTGAACACTGCTGGTTTTACAGGGTTTGTGTGTACATGCTAGTTTTGCATGGAATGCAGCCTGTCTGCATAGCTCTCAACTGTAGGCCTATACACATGATGGCTAGAGGATTGGCTGTTATGTTTTGTCTGTTCACCACACAGGTCTTGTGTCTGACATATCAGTGGCATTATTTCCGTTGATTGCTATTGGTACATGGCAACATCCATTTGTGTTTCTGACTTCATATTCCTGAGTAAGGGGATGTTGCAACCACTCCTGTAACACCAGCAATGTTTGCAGTGCATAACAGCAATATTGCAAATATGGCCTGTGTTCCACCCTCTGTCCTCCACATATGTACCAGGCTTTGTCCAGAGGTCATACAGTAAGAGGTTGTTGGTAATGGCCTATCATTATTTAGTGCTGGCATTCCTGCTGTCATTCCAGTGATGTTGTGGACTCCCACACAAATTGTGGTGTAAGGTCCATATATATGAGGGCAACAGCTGGACAAAAATGTGTGTGACCTTGTACAGTCCGGAGGTCTGTGTATTGAAAACACTGTTATATGCCCTTGTAAGACATTTTATGGAGGAGGGTTATTAAATGATTTTAACCTAGGCTGTTACAACATGAGAGGAATATTAGTGTTAAAAAACATTAAGGTATATGGCTGTACATTTTCATACATTTCACCATGGGAACATTTGTGGGCTACAGCTTACTGTTTTACACACAGTTCTGTTTCTCAGTGTGACATTGACATTTTAAGTTGAGCATTGTTATGTAGCAGATACATTTACATTGTGACAACTAATACTTTTCCCCCTAGGGGTTGAGTATGGAGTGTAAGTAGAGGCTGCTGAAATACATCTGTTATTAAGTGTTGACTGGTTCTTATCTTCAAGACAAGTGTTTTTTTTACTGTTGTACTACTTGAAGGCC